>NW_024064833.1:627254-662498 GCF_009727055.1 Benincasa hispida | reverse complement strand
CTTTGATCTTTTTCTCTGCTTTGCTCTCGGGCTTGCTCTTTCAATAGAAGTGCCCTGAGACTCACCTCTCAGCCTTGTCTCTTAATTCTTCCCAGATCTACTCCAATCAGGCACTCAGACTAGTCTCTCTCTCAATATACAAGTAACAAAATATGCCTGTCTCAAGTATATTTTTGCAATAGAATTGCATAGACTATTTATAGGCTCAGCTTTGACTCTTTGCAGTGTGGACCCCACTTTATTGTTAAGGCAGCTCTGGAAATGGTGGAATGAATATTCCTTCTATTATGCAATCAATCCCATCAGAAATGCACAAATGGTTAGCTGTACACGCGTCTGAATCCTCCGCAATTATGTTGCTCTTTTGCATCTTTGATTGTTTGCCCGCATGCGGTGTTGTTTTTTATTACCACATACAGTTGAAGTTAAGCTCTGGAACGACTATCGCATGCGCTGTCATTGCGTTGATCGTCTATTCATTATTGATTGACGGGCGCAATGCAACGGAGATGCGTTGTTCATTTTATCTTTGAGCCATGAACGCTTGTGGTGACTTGATTTCCTGCAAAACAAAATGGAAATATCCTTTTCTACCATTCCAATGGTGTTAGTGGGTGTATTGGTGATAATTTATAATTCTTGCTTTTCTTAGCCAATTTTCATACATTCGACGCAACTTTTCTCTCTTTTAGCCGCAATATCTAAATAAAGCAGCATAAATAACTTGTATTTCTATAAGTTATCACCAAACCTTTTAGCTTTCTTCCTAAACCCTAAGAGCTTTCCTAACTCTTTCACTCAGTACAGCCATGGCCGATCAATCTTCCAGTTCATCCTCTTTACCCTCATCACCTTCCCCAACCTAAATCACTGCAATAGAGGTGGCATTCCTCGTAGCAAGCCACCCCTCGCCGCCCAGCCAAAACCCATCCCAAGAATCGCCGAAAAACCTCGGCGAAAGCCTTTAGTAGCCAGACCACTCCAAATCAAAGAAGTGCAGAGCACGGAGAGTGCCTCACTCCCAACCCTGTCATTCGAAAGCGAGAAAAAGAGAAGAGATGACGGAGAAGTGTTTGAGAGCATACTGAGTAATCTGGAGAATGAAGGAGGGCTGCCCGAAGCTAGAGTTGTTAATCAGCCATTACCTTCAGAGGAAGAGATGGAAGAAGCTTCGAGAAGGAGCGCTTTGGCAGTTTCGAATCCTAAGGAAACTATTCACACAGAATCCTATGAAGGACCTGCTAGGGTTGCTTTGGAGGAAGTGGTGGTGGAGAAGCAGCCGGAAACGGCTGAGGAGAAGAAGAACAATAATAACAAGGAAAAGAGGGCAAAGAGAGATGAAGAAGCCCAACCAAGGAAGGAGAAGAAAGAAAGAAAATCGAGTAAGAAGAAGGTACACAGGCAGGAAGAGAAGCGTCTGAAGAAGAAGGAAGAAAAGAGAAAGAGGGCTAAGAGCCTAGAAGTTGATGGAGAATCCACCATCGCAAAGGTGGATGTGGGGGTGTCAACGCAACAAAGAGAATCAGTGCAACCTGAAGAGGAATCAACGCAAATAAGAACGGTTGCGACTGACAACGGAGAGGATCCAGACATTACCCTTCTTATACGGCGTCGCAAGGAGAATGTGCCGCAAGGGTCAACAGTCGACCCAAAATTTTTACAACATTCAGTAGAAGAGAAGGAAAGGAGAAGAAGAGAGGAAGAATAAAAACAAGAGAAGATGTTATGAGCACAAAAAATCATCGCAGAAGGAAATTTAAGAAGAAAACTACACGATGAAGAAATGCGCCGTAACAACGCAATCTCGGAAGAAGAAGAGAGAATAAGGCTCGTGGAAGAACAGCGCATATTGCTTGCCTCAGAGTAATTTGAAAGAGAAATGAGAGAAAAGGAAGAGGAAGAAAAGAAGAATAAGGAAGATAAGGAGAAAAGACGCAAAGCAAATGTGCAGCGCATTTGAGAGAAGAAAAACAAAGAAATTGCGAAGTGGGAAAAGGAAGAACAATGCAAGGAACGGGAACGAAGACAAAGACAAAGATCCCGCCTTGCGTTGGCAAAAGAAAAGGGCAAAGAAAAAGTAGAAAGCAGTGAGCCTGCGGTGGCCAAAGGACGCCCATCAAAGAAGAAAGAGAATGACGACATGATAATGGAAATAGGGTTCTTTCCTATGCCAATGCCACTATTGGATTTAAAGCATTGTGTTGGAACATGGGTTGGAAACATTTTGCCAGTGCCCATCCATTGTATTCCCAACGGTAGTGAGAGCTTTCTACAATGGATGACTTCATGGTACCAAAGATGCGGTGATCATGAAAGGAGAGGTAGTGCCTTTCAGCGCAAAGAACATCAATGAGTTATATTAGATGAAGGACATCCTGGATGTGCCGGGTAACAAAATCATTGATGATCCCACAAAAGAACAAATGGAAGATGCACTGAAGATATTAACACAATCGGGCATTCAGTGGTCGGTATTTATGAAAGGCATCAGAAACATTGCATCCAATAAACTGCTTCCGAATGCGTGACTTTGGGTTTATTTGGTGAAAAGGCGACTCATCCCGACATCACATGACAAACAGTTTCGAGGGATAGAGTAATGGCCGTATACTGCATAGAACGCAGCATTCCAATAGATGTGGGCCAATTGATTGCAAAGCAGATTCGAGGTTTTGTGGGGCGTGTAAGAGGCCAATATTTCTTTCCTTGGACAGTTTCAAGCTTATGCTTCTCATTGGGTGTAGGTATTGAAGAAGAACCAATGCCAGAAGTCCATGGTCTCATCAACATCAAGATTTTGAGAATGCTTCTCAAAGATTCCCCTCATTGCCTCGAACTTTCACTTAAAAGGCCCATTATTGATTTGAATGCGCTGCAGCAGCCAAAGCCCAAGAAATGACGCAAGGTTGACAAAGGCAAGAAAAAAGTCCAATATCCATTGCCGCAAGATCAAGAACCCTTGGACCCTTTATCTTTGATCATTCGCTTTCCAAGCCCTCCTACAGAACCCTTGGACCCTTGAACATTTTACTAATCTTCTTCTTGTCCTCGATTCACCCAATGCATTTCTAGCAGCACCCTCCTCCCTTTCATCTTCACCGCATTTTTCTCCTCCACCGCCGCATGTTAACGACCCACATGATTTGGGTGAAGGCACTTCTGCCCAACCCCAAGACATTGATGGTGAAACATCGCAGGCGTAACCCACCATCGCATCCCTAGTTGCTGACCTTGCTGTAATGTGTTCTCTTCTCTCTCATCAACATGATTTCTTTTGCCACTGAATAATAGAGTTACACGAGAGCCAAGCAGAGTTGCAACGCAGTGTTGCGATGACCCGACAGGTGCTTATCAACATTCAACGCAATATTTACACGATCCACCTAAACCAAAGGCAATTGGCAGAGCGCAACCATGAGTACTTCAACTTTTTGACAGCATATTTACATGGTCCCATGGTGCCTCCGCATTTACAGCAACATCTGCATTTCGAAAAATCTCCTCGAGTACCTCAGCAAAATCCTCCTCCTGAACCTTCTCCTCAATGAATCTACAAATTTTTGTTGCGGTCATTCTTTTATTTTAGTTCACTTCATTATTTTTATGTGTAGAAGCTATTCCTTGATTCCTTATAATGCTCAAATTTTGTATTGCGATATTTGTAATTCTTTATAAACTTGGTTAATTTTTAATACAACTGAGTAGCTATTCTTTCCGTATTCATTAGCCTCTTTTCTTATCATCCTTTGTGCATTGCGATGTTCTTTATCTTATATTTTGCATTATTCATTGTGCTGCCATGATGAGTAATATGCATAACCTTAGCAACATTTCCCACACTTTGTATTTTCTGACTAACACTTAGATAATTTGTAACAATAGCACTGCTTTACCTTTTATACTTCAAGACTCTGCTCAAACCTTCTTTTCGGAATTTTGACTAAGTGTTTGTCTATTATGTCCAAAACAATGCAATGAGGACCTTGCACATCTCTAAATTTGGGGGTGGGGAAGGTCTGAGTAGATGTGATCAAGTGGATGCGGTTATCATTAAGAAAATACGTTCACCATTATTAAAAAAATAATAATAAAAATAAGAGAAAAAAAAAATATAAGAGACAACTCCTCTGACCAGCAAAAGTAAAACTTAGCTGAAAATCAAGAGTTGACGTTGAGATTGGCACACAACCGTAGTTTGATGTTTGCATGACACCCGTGGGAACAAGCCAAAATGAAGGGTGTAACCATGACCAACAGTCTCTAATAAAATGACGCAAACTAGACCACCATATACAGATGCACCTAGTTATTTTTACAAGAAGAGTTAAACATCCTTTTCAAAAAAAGAAGGGAATTTTTTAGTAGAGGTTTGTTGTATAAAAGAATAAAGTAAAGCATGTTTATGAATTATTAAGGATAGAAGGAAATTGCGGTGTTAAGTAATGTTGTATAGGTGGAGCATTCGGAGCAACCAATCGACGCAAAAATAAGGATAGGAATTGAGCGAAATTGCCTTAGTTGAAGATATGTTTGAGGACAAGCATATATCTAAGTTATTTATACTGTTTTATTTAGATATTTCTACAAAAAGAAATGAAAGTTAATTCGATAGTATACAAATTGGCTAAGAAATACAAAAATTATAAAATGTTGTAAATACACCCACTAACACCATTTGCGATGGCAGAATAGGATGTTTCAATTTCTGTTTTGCAGGAAATAAGTCACCATATGCATTCATGGCTCAAAGACAAAATAAACAATGCATCTACGTTGCATTGCCCCCATCAATCAAGAACGAAGAGATGATCAATGCAATGACAGCGCATGCGACAATCGATCTAGAGCTTTAGCGATCAACGCAATTTCAACCGCTTGTGGTAATAAAAAACAACACCGCATGTGGCGAAGAAGTGAAGAGCAACGCATTTGCGGAAGATTCTGAAAAGTGTACAACTTTCAGTTGTGCATTTTTGACAGATTGATTGCATAACAGAAGGAATTTTCCATTCTGCCATTTCAGGAACTACCTTAACTATACAGTGGGGATCACAAATACAAAGAGGCAAGGCCTCGCCTATAAATAGCTTCTTTAAATTCACTGAAAAGCATACATGAATACATAGAGAGGTGCATATACTCATTCTGAGAGAGAGGCTGGTATGAAGCGACTGTCAAGAGTAGATTCGGGAGAACCATGAGACAAGACCGAGAGGTGAGTTTCCAAGCATGAAATTCTTCCAATTCCTGCCATTGAAGCTTTGTGCAAAGGTCAATTCTACCGAGAAAGCAAGCCTGAGAAGGAAGCTTTCCTCTCCACCACTTCCACACACCGGCAAGCACAATCTCCGATCGGGATCTGTGTCAAGACGTTGACACTCTTTCCGTATTTGTTTCTATCCTCTATTTTATCATCTGTATTTATCTTCTTTAATCTCTCATTCACAACATGTATCAAATGCTTAATTTTAGAATGAAATGCTATCATCGTCACCATTATCATCTTTCTGTCTCTTTCCATACTTTCATAATCCATGTTCTCCATGATGTGTTCTTAATCTCCAAGTAAATAGTGAGAATTAAGCAAGTGCGTTAATTGTGTTAAGGAATTAATTAAGTTTAGCTAAAGCATGCTAGACGACATCTTCACCTGTGAGAGCAGAAATGAAGATGTTATTTCGCCTATCGAGAGAAGGTTGGAAGAATGCATTAACTAAAGCGAGAAGTATTTCCAGAGATAGAAACAACCTTGCGTTCATCACGTTCATCCCTATTTCACCATAGAGATATGGGAACGCAGCCGATCACCGAGAGGTGTACGCCAAGGGAAAGCGGAACCTTAATTGCGTCCTTAACGCAATTAACGAACTTGCGATGTTTTTACTCTTTACTCTTTCAGTTTCTACTTCAATTCATAAGACTTGCCATCGCATACATCGATTCTTTGTACAACTTCACAATTAGTTCTCGACCTCAGTATCATGTATCATGTATCATAGTAGCTTAGGATTTTACTCTATCAACGTATTTTTATTTTACTTTATCAACGCATTTTTACTTTCATCGCAATTTACATTTCCGTATAAATCAGCATTCTTTATTCATTATTAAAACCTGTCACATATATCACATAAGTATCGCAGTAACGAAAACAATCCTCGTGTTCGGCCTCGAATCATTCTGAGAAACTTGCGTTGGAATTATACTTAGTTTCAGCACAAGGAAACTTGTGACACACACTACTTCATCGCATACTACGAGCATATCATTAACAATGCCTATACTTAGACGTAGTATCGCATAAAAATTATCTTTATCACAAAATGCTTGAGCGCATATATAGCACATGATTTATTTCATTCACAAACCATGCGTTAGAGTTAGATAAAGATAAAAGCAATAAAAATTATGTCGTCAAGTTTATGGCAACATGAGCTTGAATCATTTCTCATCATCAGTAGTCTGCATAACATTCACCCCATATCCTCACAGTCTGCGATTGCCACTTTGTGGAGAATGTTGTATTTGCACAACAACTCTTTAATAGTATGGTTGACAAAGTGGGACCCTTCATCACGTATGATGGCACGGGGAGTGCCAAAACGAGTGAAAATATGTTTCTTCAAGAATTGGGAGACTACATAATCGATGGTTAATAAAATATAATGTTTACCATTTGAGGGAGGGAATGGACCCATAAAATCAATACCCCATATGTCAAACAATTCAAGCTCCAAGATGGTGTTCATTGGCATTGCATGTTTCCATGAAATGTTACCTGTGCGTTGGCATCGATCACACTTTATTACATAGTCAGCTGCATCCTTAAACAATGTAGACCAAAACAATCCATTCTGTAAAACCTTGGTTGTGGTGCGCTGTCCTCCAAAGTGCCCACCATATGGTGAGTCGTGACATTGCAATAATATGCGTTGTTGGGCAGCATTTGGTATGCATAATCGCAAAATCTGGTCTGCCCCTCTTTTATACATATTCAGCTCATCTCAATAATAATGTATGCATTTATGTTTGAGCTTCCTCTATTGGTGGTAGGTGTAATCTTCAGCAAATTGCTCGCAAACTAGATAATTGACTATGTCTGCATACCAAGGCAACTTCAATATGGAATAGCTGCTCATCCGGGAACACTGCACTCACCTCAGACTCATTGCGGTCAACTTCAGGGTTCTCTAATCTAGACAAGTGATCTGCAACTTAGTTCTCCGTCCCCTTTCGATCAATTATTTCTATGTCAAATTCTTGAAGGAGGAGAACCCATCTGATCAACCTCGACTTTGTGTCCTTCTTTGTCATTAAGTAATTTATTGCCGAGTGATCAGTATAGATGAGTACCTTTGTTCCCAGCAGATATACTCAAAATTTTTCCAACGCAAAAATTATCGCAAGAAGTTCTTTCTATGTGGTGGTATAATTGGTTTGAGCAGGATTCAATGTTTTACTCGCATATGCATGGGATGCAAGATTGTTTTTCTCTTTTGTGCCAAAGCTGCTCCCATCACATACCCACTTGCATCGCACATTATTTCAAAAGGAAGTGTCCAGTCAGGTGCAATTAGCACGGGTGCGGTAATCAGCATATTCTTCAAAACTCTGAATGCATTGAGGCAGTTGTTGGCAAAATCAAATCTTCTGTCAGCCTCACACAAAGCGCTCAGTGGTCGTGCTATTTTGGAAAAGTCTTTGACAAAGCATTTGTAGAATTCAGCGTTCCCCAAGAAACTTCGTACAGCCTTCATGCTTGTTGGAGGTGGAAGTTTTTCAATTGCTTCGATTTTTGCTTTGTCCACCTCCAACCGATCCTGGGAAACCTTGTGCCCCAACACTATGCCCTCCTTCATCATGAAATGGCATTCCCAGTTAAGCACCAGATTTGTCTCTCCGCATCTCTTCAGTATCTTCTCCAAGTTGGCTAGACAGACTTCATAAGTGTTCCCATAAATAGAGAAGTCATCCATAAAGATTTCGACAGAGTCCTCAAGATAGTCTGAAAAGATGGCCATCATGCACCTTTGGAACGTGCTTGGCGCATTGTAGAGGCCGAACGACATGCGGCAAAAAGAAAAGGACCCGGATGGGTAGGTGAATGTGGTCTTGTCTTGGTCTTCTAAAGCTATCATAATTTGGTTGTACCCGACATAACCATCCAAAAAGTAGTAAAAGTCATTTCAAGCTAGACAGTCTAGCATTTGATCAATGAATGGCAAGGGGAAATGATCTTTCTTTGTGGCACATTCACCTTGCCGTAGTCCATGCAAATGTGCCACCCAGTGACGGTCCTTTGCAATATTAGTTCATTATTTTCGTTCGGGACTACCATCATGCCACCCTTTTTCGACATATACTGCACGACCCTAACCCATATGCTATCTGCTATAGGATAAATGATGCCCACATCTAACCATTTAATGATCTCCTTTTTGACGACCTCTTTCATCGCAGGGTTGAGTCTGCGTTGATGTTCAATCGTTGCCTTATGGTCCTCTCCAAGGCAAATACAGTGCATACAGTACGCTGGGCTGATTCCTCGAATGTCGGCGAGTGTCCAGCCAATTGCTCGCACATGCTTCCTCAGAATGCTCATCCTGGTCTTTGTTCAACTTAGAGGAAATAATAATTGGCAGCTTCTCATTCTGCTCCAAAAATGCGTACTTTAAATGGGTCGGTAGGGTCTTTAAGTCCAGTATTGGTGGTTCTACTATGGATGGTTGCATTGTTTTCTTTCTTCTTTTTCTGTTGGCTCTTCTTCTTGGTTTGCGATCATCTCTTCTTCCTTGCTTGTTTTTGTTATGATCACATTATAGGCAGCAACGGATGCGCTGGCATCCTCTTCTTCATTTTCTTCATCAAACTTTTTTTTTTTAATCAAATTCTGGTCATCATCTGAGTCATACAGGTCTTCTTCATCTAGAAACTTCATGGCACGAATTATGTTGAACTTGAGCTTCTGTCCGTTGATACTCAAAGCGATCTCCCCTTTATGCACATCAATTTGGGCACGACCTGTTGATAAAAATGGTCACCCCAAGATGATGGGCACATCTTTGTCAACCTCATAATCCAATATGATGAAGTCGGTTGGTACGATAAATTTTTCATTGGTGATCAGCACGTCCTTAACCTTTCCCTCTAGATGCACCAGAGATCTGTCGGCCAGTTGGAGAGTCACAATTTTGGGCACAAGTTGCCCCATATTCAGTTGCCTAAAGATCAACAAAGGCATCAAATTGATGTTGGTTCCTAAGTCACATAAGGCTTGCCCGATGTATAGTCCTCCTATGGAGTAGGGTATAGTAAAGCTCCCAGGATCGCTCATCTTCGATGGAATTATTGATTTTGAGCTTTTTGTTAATGCCACCATGGCAAACTTACCAGTTCCCCTCTTCTTAGTTACCATATCCTTTAGAAACTTTGCGTAGGCAAGCATTTCCTCAATCGTATCACTGAATGGAATATTAATATGTAATTTTTTTAACATAGACAGAAAGCGTTGGTAATGTACCTCTTCATTCTTTTTCTTCCTTAGTCTCTACGGGAAAGGGGGTAACTACACTTTCACGGTCCCCGTCTCAGTTGTCTTTGAGGTCAATGCAACCTCTGGTTCTACTGCTTCTTTTTCTCTTTCTTCTTCTTGCGTCACCGCAATTTCAGGTTCTACCGCAATGGAAGCTGTCTGACTAAGCTCCTTCTTTTCTCCATCCACAGTCTTCCCACTTTGCAATGTCACAACCTGACATTGCTATTTACCTGATCCCCCCGGGTTGCGTGGGAGTTCTGTTGAACTCAGCAGAGCCCCTTGCGGTCTACTCTTTAGCTCACTCGCAATTTGGCCCATCTGTAATTCTAGGTTACGGATGGACGTAGCCTGACTTTGAAGCACAGTTTCATTTTTCTCTATGTATTGCTTCAACAGGCTCTCCAAGGAAGAGGATTGTGGTGGTTGCCAACTACTTGCTTGATTGCTTGTCTGACCGTTGTTGCGCGGGAAGAATCCTGGTGGCCCTTCTTTCTGCGCCACGGATTGGAAGTTCTGTTGCTGATTCTTCCATGCAAAATTGTGGTGGTTTTTCCACCTGGGGTTGTAGGTATTCAAAAATGGATTATTTTTCACAAAGTAAAGCTAGTGTGGATTATTAGGGCATTCTTCCATAGCCTGCCCATCACCTCAAGTCGCACACCTTGCAGTGTTTTGACTAATTGCATTGATCTGCACATTTTTCGATGTTGGGCTGCTGATCGCAATTCCCTGAATTAAGTTCATCATTGCAGCCATCTGATTTTGTAGTGAAGCAATAGCACCATTACTTGCGTCATTGTCTTTCATTCTCAATCTCTGATCACTCTCTCTCCAATCCTCGTTGTTTTTAGAGATGCAATTCAAGATATTCTTCGGCTCATCATACGTCTTATCAAGTAGACCACTAACGGTTGCCGCATTGGTAACGGTCTACGAAGCGAGATTCAAACCATGATAAAAGATTTCCATCTGGAGGAAGTCTGGCAAACCATTGTGTGGACAATCCTTGACCAACCTCTTAAACCTCGTCTAGGCATCGATGAACGATTCATCCATGTCTTGTTCAAAATGTGTAATGAGTTTCCTTCGTCTAGCATTCTCAGTAGGCGGAAAGTATTTCTTCATAAACTTCTCCATTACTTGTTCCCATGAAGTGATCTCTCCCGGTTCAAGAGAATACGCCCATTTACTTGCCTGATCACAGAGAGAAAATGAAAACAAAGTTAGTCGAACTTTTTCGACATAGATGTTCGGGAACACAAAAATATTGTAGATTTCAATAAAGCTACGGAGGTGGGCATGCAAGTCTTCGCCACTCCTTCCTCCGAATTGTCCTATAGTCTGGATCATCTACAACATCACCGACTTAATTTCGAATTGGCTTCCATCAAGGGCAGGCCTCATGACTCCTGGAGAGAAATTATAGAGGTCTGGTGATGCATAATCACTAATGGGTCTATTACGATCGTTTGCCAGCAGGATTGGATTCGCCACGACGTTATTTTCGTTTGGTGCTCTATTTCCAGGCTGCTCCGCCATCTCTTCTTTATCTGACTGTTGTTGTTATTGTTGGCGGACTCTTAATCTCCGTCTAAACGTTCTCTCAATCTCCGGGTCGTAATTCGCAGAGATTGAGAGTCTGCAAAGAAATCAAAAAAATTACTGTTAGCACACTATTTTGCCAAAGTCCCCGACAACGGCGCCAAAAACTTGATGCTTGATTTTATGATGTGGAAATGTGGATGATGTGCAATGGTGAAATTTTGTTGAGCACTCAAGTTTCCTCAGCGGAATCCAAGTGTAAACCCACTGAGTTTCCTAGGAAGTCCAGTGTCGAACTCAGGGACTTGGGAAACAGGTTGCATTAGTAATTTTTAGGTAAACTTTGCGGTAACAAAATAAATAAATAGTTGTTGAGGTTATTGTTTGCGATGATAAAAAAAAAACAAATGCGGTGGAGTTTGAAAAGAGTTGATTAAACTGAAGATGCAATGAGTATGCAGTGAACGGGTTGAGAAAAGTTTCAGCTAACACTTCCTAGGATGCGTTCGTGCTATACGAATACCATGACTTCAAAGTCTTGAATGCATGTGATATATGCGATAAGTCTATAGAACCTACACATAATCCTCTACTCTTATTTATGTGTTGACAACATGACACACACACAAATAAGGCAACCACATAATATCATTCCTATCTCTAGGATGCATGTGATGCAGGTTGGCAAACAGGGCTTATCTCTAAGTCCCTATCTCTTGTTTATGCAGTTCTAATCTTGCTCTCTCAAGTCTAGATTCTAACCTAGCTCTCTTGAGTCCTGGGTTCTTTCTTTAAACTCTTTTTCGAGTAGCTCTAAAGGGATATTTGACACGACAAACACAAGATAATTGCAAGCAAAGAACTTCCTAGGCCATGTTAGCTTAGTTCTTCTTAACCCATTCGACTAGTTTAGCTACTCATGCATACTAAGAGAGTGAACAGATGCAGAATAAGAACTTCTATTGTATAAATATAAAGATGAAGTACAAAACAACAATGCAAGAATAGAATAAAGAGTCTGGTAGCAATCTCTTGTTTTCCAAGCTTTTACACTGTCTTTCTACTCGTGTTCAAAAGATAATCTCGCTCTCGCAAGAGTCGGCACACTCTCTGCTTCTATGCCTCAAGGTTCTCTTTTGAGTTTCCCTGAGCGATCTCTAGCGTCACTACTCTTCTCTTGCTCTTCCTTGAAATGAAAGGAAAACTATGAACCAAGACGTGCGATGCAAACGTATGAATTTTCCAACCCCTTTTCGGAAGGTTTCCTTTGGTTTTTATAGAACATCCAGGGTGAACGGTGGCTTCTCTCTCATGATGGCACAGATGGGAAGGCTTTAATTCCTTGACTGATGCACCAAATATTTGTCACCGAAAAGCTAAATGTACATGTTTTCGTTAGTGGCTGTCAACTTAATTCGGATTCGACTATCATCAGCTTTCTGTCCCATCGCGATTAATTAGCCTTTCACCCAAATGCGGCCATCATGTTGTGCCGAACAAGTTGCGGCAATCCTTCTTGAGCAAATTTTTGCGAACGCGATCACCGCAAAGCCTTGCGGTCATGCTACATTCGACAAATGATTTGCTATGATCACAATTTCTGCCTTGCGTCAACGCATATTCTGCATAAAAATGAAAAAATCAACCGTTCCTATGCGATGAACGCATGCGACTGCAATATTATGAAACTGATGCTTAATGGACGCAATTTAACATATTTTATCAACGCAACCCAACATTGTTTAAGAACTTAGCACTATGATAACGTGCATTTCTGCCCATTATCATCGATCTTTAGTGGAATGCCTAACAGCTAACGGATGTTGGATTTTGTGGCTAAAGATGTTATCATTGAAAGTATGTACATGATATGAACATGCCAAGTATAGCATGGAACTGGAGGATAATGATTGTATGAAATTACACATGATCATGCATAGAGTATATTTAAATTGTGATTATGTGATTGACTTCCCAAAAATATGTTTTGCAAAGTGTTTATTATTTTAACAGAACCACTCAATGGGCTTNGAAAGGGATTTATTCATACCATCACCAAAATCTTGTGTTGAGAGCATATTTAGAGTATTACGTTTGAGTTATTAGGCTGCTAAGTTATGCGGATTTCAAAAGATACAAAGGTTGCGTTGGTGAAGAATTGAGCCAGCCCGAACGCACAACCAGCCAACATATCCCACGTAGCAGCCCCACCGTGCGACACATCACGCCCAGCGTAGCATCCCCACCGTGCAACGCATGCCCAATGCGTCAGCCCCCTGTGCGGCACAACACACCCACCCTGCCTACTGCCAAACGCCCAGCTACCTACCACAGTCCAAATAACCTCTAAAGGGGCTAATTTTAGGATTTTGGCTAAATTGGAGTAGGGTAAGCTGGTATTTTGGCTATTTTGACATTATTTATTGATATAACAAGTATTAATTGAGGAATTTCCAATTATATGGAGGAATTCTCAGGAAGATATTCTCAAGGTGATTTTAGTAGAAAAACTTGCTTGCGGTGAGTGTTTACTTAGTTTTATGCGTTGATATGTAAATAAATGCGTATGTAAGTGCAAGATGCATGCTTATGATGTTATGTTGTCTACCATGATATTGTTTGTGAAATTTCTATGGAAACTGAGATTATAATCGGACAACATAAGTTAGCATGCTTAAAAAGGGTACTTGGCGGGAAAATATAGTCGGCCTCGGTCGACGGGAAATAATAGTCGGTGACAACCGGCGGGAAATATAGTCAAGTTACCTATACATGACTAGCGGGAAAAGAATTGTCGATGTACACATTGGCAGGAAAGTGGGTTATAGGAAAGTTTCCATAAAAAGTTGTTATGATTGATAATATGTCCATGATATGAACATGCAAAGTATAGCATGGAATTGGAGGATGATGATTGAATGAATATACACATGATCATGCATAAATTATACTGGAATTGCGATTATGTGATTGACTTCCCAAAAATATGTTTTACAAAGTGATTATTATTTTAAAAGCACCACTCACTGGGCTTAGTAGCTCACACTCTTCCAAATGTTTTCTTATATCCCCCCCCCCAGGTAGCAAAGCGGAGCATTCAGGAAGGAGTCTACAAACCACCATAACACTAGGACTTGGTAAATTCTTAGGGCACGACTCGGATCATGTGATAAAAGAATATAGGAAATTGAACTATATGTATGAAAGTTAGATAGATTATTGTAAACATGTTAAAGTGTTTATAGATAATGAGAGAAATGTTAAATTAAAACGTTGTCTTGAAAAACTACTTGTGTATCCTCATGCTCCCTTCCAAGTCTTAGAGGCTAAGGCTATGGAGAGGGTGTGACAACTTGGTATCAGAGAAAAGGTTTATGTAAAACCTGGGAAAAGTTGAGTCTAGCATAAGTATAAATAGAATCTAGGAAAAATAAAGGAAAAATGGGTAGATTAAAGCCAAAGCGGCATAAAAAAAAAAAAAAAAAAGCTTACCTAAGGTATGGAAGCCAGATAATATTAGAAACTGTCACATCCCCTCCCAAGCCTTAATCCCCAAGACCGGGAAGGGAGCGTGAGGGTAACTAGCATCTTAGACAATACTTATATTCAATATTTCCCCCCATAATTATTACAGACTTTAATAAGTTTACAATATTCCCATATCCATTTATACATATAATTAAATTTTCTCTACTCTTTGTGAGCCGTGCCCCGAGAGTTTACCAAATTCTGAGATGGTGGTGGTGGGTGGTGGACTCCTCTTCGAACGCTCCGCTTTGCTACCTGGGGGGGGTATAAGAAAACATTTGGAAAACATGAGCTACTAAGCCCAGTGATATTTTCTTATAAACGAAACATTGGCTTATCAAAAATAAAATTTTGGGGAAAATAGCATGCAATCAACAACACATTAATACAATTTCAAATTCATTTCCTCAGCCAAGCTACTTAATCATTTCCTGTTGATAGTCAACTACTATCAACCTAACAACACAACAACAATTTTATGGAAACTTTCCCTATACCCCATTTTCCCGCCAATGTGCACATCGACCATTTCTTTCCCACTAGTTATGCTTAGGTAACTTGGCCATATTTTCCGGCCGGTCGTCACCGACCGAAGCCGACCATATTTCCCTGCCAAGTACCATTTTCAAGCATACTAACCATATCCTGGGTATAATCTAGTTTTCATCATAATATAACATGCAATATCACGGCAATCACAACAGAAATTATGCATCCCTACTTAAGCACATTTGACATTACCCTCAACATACAAGTCTCATATATACATATACATACATAAATCAAAACAACAAATACTAACCACTCACCGTCGGCAAATTCTCCTAATGCAATTTACTTGTAAATATCTTCCCTAATCAAATAGAATATGAATCTGTGCAGCATCTCCTTCGAATTCCTTGCCTCCACCACCAACGGTAGCTTTCCCACTAAATGCTCACTCTTTACTTAGGATTTTTACTACTGAAATTGTTTGGAATGAGTTTAACCTTCATGCCGAGGCCTCCTATTTATAGCCGTTCCCAACCTCTTTCCTCATGACAACTCACCATACAAATGGCTCTTCCTTAGGCTGCCCGCGCTAACTCTGGCTAGCCGAGATTTGAGTTGTCTAATTTTGGGTTTGCCAACCAAAATTATCTTAATTTGCATGTAATCTCAACCGTACACCACCTACTTAAGTTGATAAAAATCTTCCTACATGCAATCTCCTTTTGCCACTTCATCTGCTTACTTTCTGATTTATTTATCCAAATTACTAATGAACGCATCCAATTCTCTTCAAATGCGTCCATCTGTCCCAATCTCTCTGGTTTCGCTCTCGTGGCTTTCACTCTCTCCAACTTTCTTGCTGGTTTTGCTCTCGTGGCTCTCGCTCTCTCCCATTCTCTCGCTCAAACTGCTCTATCTAATCTAGCTCTCTCCTATTTTCTCATTAAAACTGCTCTCTCCAATCTCGCTTGGCATCACGCGTAGGACAGTGGTTTGGTCCAATGCCTCCTTCACCGCATGCAACACGTGGACAATACTTACAGCTTCAATTTCTAGTTAAAATTAGTTGTAACATCCTTTACGAAAATGTTAATAAACCTCTTAACTTATCACCTCAAAATTTCAGTTTCAAATTCGATTTCTACAGCTCAAAAACTTCAAAACACTCGACCCTACTTAAACTGTCCAAAATTCAGTCTTTAACTCGACTTTTTCCTGAAATTTCCTTTGATTTTTAGCTAGCTTTTCTCTTAAACCATCACGTTATTTCGTTTTAATTCATTTTTCTTTGGTTTTTCCACGTCTAAATTCCTCTTAATTTAATTATATTTCTTGTTTTTAATATCCTATTTCCTCATGCCTTCCAAATTAGGGTTAGGGTATTACATTTACCTTCCCCTTAAATAAAATTTTGTCCTCGAAATTTGAACCGGCAATATTTTATACCCACATTTTATTGAGTACAATTACATACCTAGCTTCTACTCTAATCTTCTAAGATTTTCTTTTTCCCTTTCTCAGCGTCGAGCATATTTTCTTCCCTGGTCTGTGTTATTCCGTATATTTGTCCAATCGTCTTTTTCCCCATTTCATCTCTTCTTCCTACAACACTACCTCTTTCCCTTGTAGTTGTTGGCTTCATTCTCTGGTTGTTTCTTTATTGTGTATTCTCAGCTTCCAAATTCATCAAAGGTTGAGAGTATATTTAAAGTATTACGTTCGAGTTATTAGGCTGCCAAATTAAGTGGAGTTCAAAAGAAACAAAGGTTGTGTTGGTGAAGCATTGAACCAGCCGGGACGACAGTTAGCCAACACATCCGACACCTTGCGCACACGCCTTGCAACGCTGCGTCCACCCATCAGCACGCCTTGCTCGACACATCCCGCGTGCTAGCCTAGCGCAGCTGCCCCCCCCCCCCCCGGGGGAACACATCACGCCCCTGTCTCTTATACACATCTAGATGTGTATAAGAGACAGGTGTGACACATCACGCCCAGCGCAACAGGCCACCGAGCAACGCGTGCCCAATGCGTCAGCCCCCTGTATGGCACAACACGCCCACCCTGCCTACTACCAAACTTCCAGCTGCCTACCACAGTCCAAATAACCTCTAAAGAGGCTAATTTTAGGATTTGGTTAAATTGGAGTAAGGTAAGCTGGTACTTTGATTATAAAATGGTATTTTGACTATTTTAACATTATTTATTGATATAACAAGTATTAATTGAAGAATTTTTCATTGATATGGCGGAATCCTCAGGAAGGTATTCTCAAGGTGATTTTAGTAGAAAAACTTGCTTACGGTGAGTGTTTACTTAGTTTTATGCGTTGATATGAGGATAAATGCATATGTAAGTGCAAAATGCATGCTTATGATGTTATGTTGTTTGCCATGATATTGTTTGTGAAATTTCTATGGAAACTGAGATTATACCTGGACTACATAAGTTAGCATGCTTAAAAAGGGTACTTGGCGGGAAAACATAGTCGGCCTCGGTCGATGGGAAATAATAGTTGGTGACAACCGGCAGGAAATATAGTCAAGTTACCTAAGCATGACTAGTGGGAAAAGAATTGTCGATGTGCACATTGGCGGGAAAAGTGGATTATAAGAAAGTTTCCATAAAAAGATGTTATCATTGATAGTATGTATATGATATGAACATGCCAAGTATAGCATGGAACTAGAGGATAATGATTGTATGAAATTACACATGATCATGCATAGAGTATACTGAAATTGTGATTATGTGATTGACTTCCCAAAAATATATTGTATGAATGTTACATAGATTATTGTAAACGTGTTAAAGTCTTTAATAGATAGGTGGAAATGTTAAATTAAAATGTTGTCTTGAAAAACTACTGGTGTATCCTCATGCTCCCTTCCAAGTCTTGGGGGCTAAGGCTAGGGAGAGGATGAAAGATAAGCTCTGTTTGTCAACTTCCATCGCATGCATCCTATGAATGGGAATGATATTATGTGGTCGCATATTTGTGTGAATGTCATGTTGTCATTTGCATAAATAGAGATAGAGGTTTATGTGTAAACCCTATAGACTTATCGCATATTTATTGCATGCATTCTACCGTAGAAGCCATAGCATTCACGTCGAGGGGTGGTTACTATTGTATGCATGATGCATGATCGCAAGGCATGAACGCATTCTAGGGAGTGTTAGCCGAACTTTTCTCAACTCATTCACCGCATATTCATCGTATTTCCCATTTACCAACTCATTTCAAACTCTACCGCATTCGTTATTTATTTTCACCAACGCTTAATTTATTTAACTGGTTACCGCAAGTTATCATAAAAATCACCAACACAACTATTTTCACAAGTCTCTGTGTTCGACCATGGACTTACCAGGAAACTCAGGGAAATTTACACTTGAATTCCGTTGGGGAAACATGAGTACACAATGCAACCCATCAATGCATATATCCATAATTCCATTCAATAAAATTAGCGCATCAAGTTTTTGGCGCCGTTGCCGGGGATAACAACCACAATCCGACAAAGAAAAGATGACAGATCAGCCTGGAAATAGAGCACCAAACAACAACAATGTCATGGAAAATCCGATTCTGTTGGCAAACGATCAAAACAGGCCCATTAGGGACTATGCATTGCCAAATCTCTATGATTTCTCTCTGGGAATCATGAGGCCTGCCTTAGACAGAAACAGATTTGAAATGAAACCGGTGATGTTGCAGATGATCCAGGCTGCAGGTCAATTCGGAGGAAGGCATGGCGAAGATCTGCATGCCCACCTCTGAAGTTTTATTGAAATCTGCAATACTTTTGTGTTCCCGAACATCTCTGTTGAAGAAGTTCGACTAACATTATTCCCATTTTCTCTCTTTGATCAGGCTAGGAAATGGGCTTATTCGCTCGAACCAGGAGAGATTACTTCTTGGTCGCAAGTGGTGGAGAAGTTTATGAAGAAGTATTTTCCACCTACTAAAAACGAAAGACGAAAAAAGCTTATTACTAATTTTGAACAAAAGATGGACGAATTGATCAGTGATGCTTGGGCGAGGTTTAAACGGTTGGTCCGAGATTGTCTGCATAATGGGCTGCTAGACTGCCTGCAAATGGAAATTTTCTATCACGGTTTGAATCCTGCTTCACTGACTGCTGCCAATGCGGTAGCAGCCGGTGGTTTTCTTAACAAAATTTATGATGAGGCGAAGAATATCCTGGACCGCATCTCCAAGAATCATGAAGACTGGAGGGAGAGTGACCAGAGATTAAGACTCAAAGATTCTGATGCAAATAACGGTGCCATTGTTTCATTACAATACCAAATGACCGCAATGATGAATTTGATTCAAGGAATGGCGATCAGTAGCCCAACGCCGCAAGGTGGGAAAATCAACGCAATAAATCAAAACACCTTAAGGTGTGCGACTTGCAGTGATGGGCATGCGATGGAGGATTTCCCGCAAAATCCACAGTCTGTATATTTTTTAAAGAATAACCCCTTTTCAAACACTTACAACCCCGGGTGAAAAAAACATCCCAATTTTTCTTGGAAGAATCAACAACAAAATTTTCAATCTGTGGCGCAAAAAGAAGGGCCACCAGGATTCTTTCAATGCAGCAATGTCAACAGAGCAACCAAGCAAGTAGCTCACAACAACCACTGCAATCTTCTTCTCTAGAAAGCCTATTGAAGCAATATATAGAGGAAAACGTACAGTGCTTCAAAGTCAGGCTACGTCCATCCGCAACCTTGAATTGAAAATGGGCCAGACTGCGAATGAGCTCCAAAGTAGACTGCAAGGAGCCCTGCCAAGTTCAATCGAGCTTCCATGCAACCCAGGGGGATTAGGAAAGGAGCAATGTCAGGTTGTGACATTGGGTAGTGGAAAATTATGGAAGGAGAAAAGAAGGAACAAAACAAATCAACTTCCATCGCAACTGAGCCTGAGATTACGACAACTCAAGAAGAAGAAAAAGAGAATGAAGCAGTAGAACCTGAAGTTGCGTCAACCTCAAAGTCAAATGAAACGGGAACCATGAAAGTTCAGTTACCACCCTTCCCTCAGAGGCTAAGGAAAAAGAAAAACGAAGAGGTACAGTACCAACGCTTCCTGTCTATGTTAAAACAATTACATGTTAATATTCCTTTCAGTGAAGCGATTGAGGAAATGTCTGCCTATGCCAAGTTTCTGAAGAACATAGTAACTAATAAGAGAGGCGTTGGAAAATTTGCCACGATAGCACTAACGCAAAGTTCCAAATTTATTATCCCACCGAAGATGAGCGATCCTGGGAGCTTCATTATTCCTTGCTCTATAGGAGGACTCTATATTGGGCAAACCCTATGTGACTTGGGGGCCAGCATAAATTTGATGACACTGTCAATCTTTCGGCAATTAAATGTGGGGCAACTTGTGCCTACATCCGTAACTCTCCAATTGGTTGACAGATCTCTGGTTCATCCAGAAGGTAAGGTGAAGGACATGCTGATCACGATTGATAAATTCATTCTGCCAGCTAACTTCATCATCCTAGATTATGAGGCCGACAAGAATGTATCCATCATTTTGGGGCAACCTTTTCTATCAACGGGTCGCGCTCAAATTGATGTGCACAACGGAGAAATCACTTTTAGCATAAACAGATAGAAGCTTAAGTTTAATATAATTTATGCCATGAAATTTCCTGATGAGGAAGACCTGCAAGATTTTGAAGATGACCTGAATTTGATTGAAGAAGAAAAGTTTGATGAAGAGTGTGAAGAAGAGGATGCCAACACATCCGTACCTACCTGCAATGCGATCGTAGCAAAAACAAACAAAGAAGAAGGATCGATCGCAATGCAAGAAAAAGAGCCGAAGGAAGAAAGAAAAATAATGCAACCTTTTCTCGTGGAACCACCAACAATTGAACTGAAAACCCTACCAACTCATTTGAAGTACGCATTTCTGGGGCAGAAAGAGAAGCTGCCAATTATAATTTCCTCTGCGCTCAATGAAGATCAAGAGAATGCGTTGATGAGCATTCTCAAGAAACATGTGCGAGAAATTGGCTGGACCCTCGCTGACATCAGAGGAATTAGCCCTGCGTATTGCATGCATCACATTCGTCTCAAGGACGACCACAAAGCAACCATTGAAAATCAATTCAGACTTAACCCTGCGATGAAGGAGGTAGTCAAAAAGGAGATTATCAAGTGGTTGGATGCAGGCATTATCTATCCCATTGCAGATAGCACGTGGGTCAGCCCCATGCAATGTATGCCGAAGAAGGGCGAAATGACCGTAGTCCCCAATGAGAACATTTAATTAATACCACAAAGAACCATCACTGGATGGCGCATCTGCATGGACTACCGCAAATTGAATGCGACCACAAAGAAAGATCACTTCCCTTTGCCATTCATCGATCAAATGCTGGATAGATTAGTAGGGAACGATTTTTATTGCTTCTTTAATGAATATGCCAGGTATAATCAAATCATGATAGCTCTTGAAGACCAAGACAAGACCACATTCACCTGCCCATATGGGACATTTTCTTTTCCCCACATGCCGTTTGGCCTCTGCAATGTGCCAAGCACATTCCAAAGGTGCATGATGACAATCTTTTCAAATTATCTCAAGGGCTCAATAGAAATATTTATGGATGACTTCTCCGTTTATGGGAACACGTATGAAGTCTGCATAGCCAATCTAGAGAAAATTCTGAAGAGATGTGAAGAGACGAATTTGGTGCTCAATTGAGAAAAATGTCACTTCATGGTGAAAGAGGGTATAGTGTTGGGACATAAAGTCTCCCAGGAAGGGTTGGAAGTGGACAAAGCAAAGATCGACGCAATTGAAAAGCTTCCACTTCCAACCAATGTGAAGGCTTTGTGAAGCTTTTTGGGGCATGCTGGATTCTATAGACGTTTCGTCAGGTACTTTTTTAAAATAGCATGACCACTGAGTGCGTTGTTAGAGGCGGACAGAATGTTTGAATTTGACAACAATTGCCTCAACGCATTCCGAATTTTAAAAGATTCACTGATTATCGCACCCATCTTGATTGCGCCGGATTGGACACTGCCGTTCGAAATCATGTGCGATGCAAGCGGATATGAGATGGGAGCCGCGTTAGCTCAAAAGAAGAAAACTATTTTGTACCCCATCGCATATGCGAGTAAAACTCTGAACCCTGCTTAAATCAATTATACCACCATTGAAAAAGAACTCATGGCTGTGATTTTTGCGTTGGAAAAATTCTGGGCATATCTATTGGTAACTAAGGTTCTCTTTCACACTGATCACTCGGCAATCAAATATTTGATGACAAAGAAGGACGCAAAGTCGAGGCTGATCAGATGGGTTTTCCTCTTTCAAGAATTTGATATCGAGATAATTGATCGGAAGGGGGCAAAGAATCAAGTTGCAGATCACTTGTCCAGACTAGAAAATCCCGAGGTTGACTACAATGAATCTGAAGTGAGTGTTGTGTTCCCGGATGAGCAGCTATTTCACATAGAGGAACTGCCCTGGTATGTGGACTGTCTCTTATACACATCTAGATGTGTATAAGAGACAGATGTCGTGTTCCCGGATGAGCAGCTATTTCACATAGATGAATTCCCCTGGTATGCGGACATCGTTAATTATTTGGTTTGTGAACAATTTCCTGAAGCTGTCTCTTATACACATCTAGATGTGTATAAGAGACAGCTTTTAGAGACTGGAGAATCCCGAGGTTGACTACAATGAATCTGAAGTGAGTGTTGTGTTCCCGGATGAGCAGCTATTTCACATAGAGGAATTACCCTGGTATGCGGACATCGTTAATTATTTGGTTTGTGAACAATTTCCTGAAGATTACACCTACCATCAACGGAAGAAGCTCAAGAATGAATGCGGACACTATTATTGGGATGAGCTGAATATGTATAAAAGAGGTGCAGACTAAATCATTCGATTATGCATACCAGATGCTGCTCAACAACACATATTGTCACATTGCCACGATTTGCCATATGGAGGGCACTTTAGAGGACAACGTACTGCAGCCAAAGTTTTACAAAGTGGATTCTTCTAGCCTGCATTATTTAAGGATGTTGCTGACTACGAAATGAAATGTGATCGATGTTAACGCACCGACAATATTTCATGGAAGAACGCAATGGAAATGAACACTATCTTGGAGCTGGAACTATTTGACGTATGGGGGATTGATTTCATAGGACCATTCCCTCCTTCGCATGGCAAGCATTATATCTTATTGTCCGTCGATTACGTTTCTAAATGGGCAGAGGCAATTGCCTGTGCCGCAAGTGATGCGATGGTAGTCTCCCAGTTCCTCAAGAAAAATATTTTCACTCGTTTTGGCACTCCCTGTGCCATCATAAGTGATGAAGGATCACACTTTGTCAACCACAACATAAAGGAGCTGCTGCGCAAGTACAATATCCTCCATAAGGTGGTGATAACGGGCAGAAATGCACGTTATCATAGCACTAAGTTCTTAAACATTGTTGGATTGCATCAATAGAATATGTTAAATTGCATTCATTAATCATAAAATCTATAATATTGCGCATGTGCCCAATGCATTAGAATAGTTGATCTTTATATTTTTGTGCACAATAATGTGTAACGCAATGCAAAGAATGCGATCATAGGAATACATCGGTCGAGCGCCTTCACCGCAAGACTTTGCACTGATCGTGCTCGCAAATATCCACCCAAGAAGAATTACCGAAACTTGGTCGGCAAAAATGGTGGGCGCATCCAGACAAAAGGACAATTAAGATCAATGGGACAGAAAGCTAACAGCAGTCGCATCCAAATTAAGTTGACAGCCCACAATGATCACAAGTACATCCAGCTTTATCGGTGACAATTATCTGGCGCGTCAGTCAGAAATTAAAGCTATCCCATCTGTACAACCAAGAGAGAGAAGCCGCCATTCACTTTTGATGCCCTATAAATACCAAGTGCATTCTTCAGTTAGGCAGTTAAGCAGTCGATTACTTCAACTCTTTACAAGTTCACACCTCTGTGCATAGTTTTCTTTACCATTTTACGGTGGAGCTAAAGAAGAGTGGTGACGTCAGAGATCGTCCAAGGCAGCTCGAGAGAGAACCTTAGGGCGTAAGAGCAGAGAGCGGGCTGACTCTCACGAAAGCGAGAATATCTTTAGAGCACGAGTCAAAACAGTGTAACGCCTGGTGGCAAGAAATTACTTCAGGCTCTTTACTTTACTTGCATTGTTATTTTGTACTTCATCTTATATCTATTCAATGGAAGTTCTATTTCTACATCTACTCACTTTCTTAATACGCATGAGTAGCTAAACTAGCTTAATGGAGCAGATAACAAAGAAGGAAAGAAAGCACGGGCGATAACATGATCTAGGAAGTTCATTGCCTGTGATTGTCTTGTTTTATGTTGTGCAAAATACCTCTTTAGAGTTACTCGAGAGAGAATCTAAAGAAAAAACCTAATGTCTCGAGAGAGCTAGGTTAGAATATGGACTCGAAAGAGCACGATTAGGCTTACATAAACAAGAGATAAGGACTTAGAGATAAGCTCTGTTTGCCAACTTGCATCGCATGCATCCTAGGAATAGGAGTGATATTATGTGGTCGCATATCTGTGTGAATGTCATGTTGTCATCGCATAAATAGAGATAGAGGTTTATGTGTAAACCCTATAGACTTATCGCATATTTATCGCATGTGTTCTAGCCTTAGAAGTCGTGGCATTCACGTCGAGAGGTGGTTTACTATTGTATGCATGTTGAATGATCGCAAAGCATGAACTCATCCTAGGGAGTGTTAGCTGAATCCCTTCTCAACCAGTTCACCGCATATTCATCGTATTTCCCGTTTACCATCTCTTTATGAACTCTGCCTCATTTGTTATTATTTTCATTAATGCAACAACAACTTAACACTTATTTATTTAATCGGTTACCACAAGTTTTCATAAAAAATCTCCAATGCAACTATTTTCACATGTCTTGTGTTCGACCCTGGACTTACCAGGAACTTAGAAGAATTTACACTTGGATTCCGCTGGGGAAACTTGAGTGAACAACGCTATCCATCAACACATATCATCCATAATTCCACACTTCGTAAAATCAAGCATCAGGTGGCCACCGCATACCATCCGTAAACAAATGGCCAAGCTAAAGTGTCCAATCGTGAAATTAAATTGATACTTGAAAAGGTAGTAAAACCTTCATGGAAGGATTGGGCAATGAAGCTTAATGATGCATTATGGACATATCGAACTGGATTTAAAATGCCTATAGGTATGTCCCCCTATGCATTGGTATTCGGCAAAGCGTGTCATTTGCCTTGCGAGCTGGAGTATAAAGCATTGTGGGCAAGCAAGAAACTGAGTTTTGATTTGAAGAAAGCAGGGGAAGCACGAAAAATGCAATTAGTCGAGCTAGAATAATGGAAGAACAACGCATATGAAAATGCAAAAATTTATAAAAAGCGCTCCAAGCGCCGGCGTGACCAATGCAAAAATTTATAAAGAGCGCACCAACCACAAGGTAAATATGATTTACTAGTTGTTGAAACATGTTTAGTGGAGTATGATACCTCAACCTGGATATTGGATTCAAGAGCCGCTAATCATATTTACTTCTCTTTTCAGGAAACTAGTTCCTAGAAAAAGCTTGAAGAAGGAAAGATCACCATCAAGGTTAGAACAAGAGAGGTTGTCTCGACCGAAGTAGTGGGAGACTTGAAGTTGTTTTTCAAGGATAGATATATCATACTTAAAAATGTTTTGTATGCTCCTAAAATGAGACGAAATTTAATATCTATCACATGTATATTGGAACAAATGTATAAAATATCTTTTAAAGTTAATGAAGCGTCCATTTTCAGAAAAGGTATTCAAATTTGTTCTGCTATACTTGAAAACAACTTAGATAAGTTAAGACCAACTAAAGCAAAATTTTTCTTAGATATTGAGATGTTTAGAACAGTCGAAACTTAGAATAAAGGACAAAAAATTTCTTCTAATGCCTATCTATGGCACCTAAGACTTGACCACATAAATCTCAAAAGGATTGAGAGATTGGTTAAGAATGGACTCCTAAATTAGTTAGAAGACAATTCTTCACCTCCATGTGAGTCTTGTCTTGGGGGAAAAATGACTAAGAGATCTTTTACTGGAAAAGGTCTCAGAGCCACAATACCCTTAGAGCTCATACATTCACACCTTTGTGGACCGATGAATGTCAAAGCTCAAGGTGGGTATGAATATTTCATCAGTTTTATTGATGATTATTCAAGTTATGGTCATATTTACCTAATGCATCACAAGTTTGATTCTTTTGAAAAGTTCAAAGAATATAAGGCTGAGGTTGAGAACCAGTTAGGTAAAATAATTAAGACACTACGATCAGATCGAGGCGGGGAGTACATGGACTTAAGATTCCAGGACTATATGATAGACAGAATCAAGCCACAACTCTCTGCACCTAATATGCCTCAGCGAAACGGTGTATCTGAAAGAAGAAATAGGACCTTGTTGGACATGGTTCACTCAATGATGAGCTTTGCTAAGTTACCTGATTCCTTTTGGGGACATGCATTAGAGACTGTTGTCTATATTTTGAATAACATTCCCCCTAAAAGTGTTTCAAAAACACCTTATGAGCTATGGAAAGGGCGTAAAGGCACTTTACGTCACTTTAGGATTTTGGGATGCCCGACACAAGTATTGGTGCAAAATCCTAAAAAATTGGAACGTCGTTCAAAATTATGCTTATTTGTAGGTTATCCAAAAGAAACAAAAGGTGGTCTATTTTACGGTCCTCAGGAGAATAAGGTATTTGTATCGACAAATGCCACATTCTTAGAGGAAGAGCACATAAGAAGTCATCAACATCACAGTAGACTAGTATTGAATGAAATTTCCAAAAATGCTACAGATTGAGCTAGTTCATCTACTAAAGTAGTAGATAAAATTAGTACATATGGTCAGTCACATCCTTCTCAAGAGTTGAGAATGTCTCAACATAGTGGGAGGGTTGTTCATCCGCCTAACCGTTACTTGGGTTCAACAGAAACACAAGTCGTCATACCTGATGACGGCATAGAGGATCCATCGATCTATAAACAAGCGATAAAAGATGTGGACCGTGATTAGTGGGTCAAAGCCATGGACCTCGAAATGGAGTCTATGTACTTCAATTCTGTCTAGGAACTTGTAGATCAACCAAATGATGTGAAACCAATTTGTTGTAAGTGGATCTAAAAGTGAAAACAAGACCAAGCCAGTAAAGTACAGAATTTTAAGGCTCGACTTGTGGCAAAGGGTTAACCCAGAGAGACGGAGTGGACTATGAAGAAACTTTCTCTCCCGTTGCCATGCTTAAGCCGATTAGAATACTCTTATCCATTGCCACCTTTTATGACTATGAAATTTGGCAGATGGATGTAAAAACAGCCTTTCTAAATGGCGATCTTGAAGAGAGTATCTATATGGCTCAACAAGAGGGGTTTATTGCACAAGGTCAAGAACAAAGGGTTTGTAAGCTTCAAAAATCCATTTATGGATTGAAACAAGATTCTAGATATTAGAATATAAGATTTGATACAGCGATCAAATCTTATGGCTTTGAACATAATGTTGACGAGCCTTGTGTTTACAAGAAGATCGTCAATTCTACTATAGTGTTCTTAGTTTTATATGTTGACGATATTCTACTCATTGGGAATGAGGTAGGTTACCTAACTGACATCAAGAAATGGCTAGCAACGCAGTTCCAAATGAAAGTTTTAGGAAATGCACAGTATGTTCTCAGGATTTAGATTATTTAGAACCGCAAGAATAGAACACTAGCCATGTCTCAAGCAACTTATATAGACAAAATGTTGTCTAGGTATAAGATGCAGGATTCCAAAAGAGGTCTATTACCTTACAGATATGGAATTCATTTGTCAAAGGATCAATGTCCTAAGACACCTCAAGAGGTTGAGGATATAAGACGCATTCCCTATGCTTCTGCAGTAAGAAGCCTGGTGCATGCAATGTTATGTACTAGACCTGACATATGCTACGCAGTAGGGATAGTCAGTAGGTATCAATCCAATCCTAGATATGATCATTGGACTGTCGTTAAAAATATCCTCAAGTATCTTAGGAGAACGAGGAACTACATGTTCGTATATGGTACTAAGAATTTGATCCTTACTGGATACACTGACTCTGATTTTCAAACCGATAAAGATGCAAGAAAATCTACATCAGGATCAGTGTTCATTCTGAATGGAGGAGCAGTACTGTGGAGAAGTGTGAAGCAAAATTGTATTGCGGACTCAATAATGGAAGCTGAATACGTAGCTGCATGTGAAGCAGCAAAAGAAGCAGTATGGTTGAGGAAATTCTTGACAGATTTGGAAGTCGTTCTAAATATGCATCTGCCTATC
This sequence comes from Benincasa hispida, assembly GCF_009727055.1. Lineage (NCBI taxonomy): Eukaryota > Viridiplantae > Streptophyta > Magnoliopsida > Cucurbitales > Cucurbitaceae > Benincasa > Benincasa hispida. The sequence goes on along the minus strand of NW_024064833.1, from coordinate 633,976 downwards.
ACCCTATATTGTGATAGTGGTGGTGCAGTTGCAAATTCAAGAGAACCAAGAATTCACAAGCGTGACAAGCATATTGAGCGCAAATACCATATGATCTGGGAGATTGTACATCGTGGAGACGTTGTAATGACCTAGATATCTTATGAGCAAAACATTGTTGATCCTTTTACAAAAGCCCTCATGGCTAAAGTGTTTGAATGTCACCTACAGAGTCTAGGTCTACGAAGTTTGTAAACTAAGACATGTGGGAGAACTTTTGGGTATATGCCCTAGTTTATTGTATTCATATATTTATTGTACTCATATGTTTCTCACTTAAATTCAACATTGTGATACTCCACTACGAGTTTTAGTCCAAGAGGGAGTTTGTTAGATTTTATGTCCTAAAACTCGTAGTTTGTAAATTGATAAACATATTCTGTTTTGTTTTCGATAAAATTGTTATTGAAATTGTAATCTTGAATCCAATAAACTAAGGTCCGAGGCTATTTAATATAGTTTGAACTCTATGTAGTGACATAAATGTGGATCAGGTTCAAATATATAGCCAAAATGGTCTATAGTATATGAATAAGGTTGGGCACCTTATTCTAGAGACACTATGGATGCGGCCCACTTTGTAGTTAGTAGAAACGATGTGATCTTGAATCCATCATATAGAGATATGAAAGTATGGGCATCCTATGTAAAGAGTTTACATAAGACTGAACCATGAAATAGTCACTTTTTACGTTCTAAATGCCGTTTTATGTATAAAACTAACTATTTCGTTAATTGATGACCTAGGTAACTTAATCTTAATCCTGAGCTAACTATGAACTTCTGTTCACTCGGAATTATCCTTAGATCTCATAGGTGAGGGCAGCTCATTATCGCTGCCCAATAAGCCTCTCATTTTAGGGGTAAGATCAGGTGGATAGCTGGGAACATAGGGTGCAAGACGGAATTCACTCTTACCTGTTATAGGATAGTAGATAGGTTGTTCCCTTTAGAACTGAATCCAGTTCTTGAATAAGGGGCCCTACCCTCTCCTTGGTCCGAGAGGCGTTCGGTTTATAGGTTGGACCTTAAACCAATTGTTCATTAGATGATCAGTGGAACTTAAGGAACAAGATGTAGTCTTGGGGGTAAAACGGTTTTTATGACCAAGCCGAGATTACGAACAACCTGTGAAGGATTAACTTAGTAATCATGGTTATATCAAATGGACACAAATATATCTATAGTGAGGGGAGTGCAACTACGGGACTATAGTGGAATGACCCATTAGTTAATGAATGTTGATTAGCTTCATCTAAAAGAGTTTTAGCCAGCTAAACTCGAAACGTTGGAGCCCATGATCTATAGGTCCATTAGGTTCCCCTACTAGCTCATATGGTATAAACTTAGAACAATATGGTAGAATGATTCAAATTGTTTGAATTATGTGAAGATAGATAAACCGACAAGTATATGTGATATAGTAGTCGGTTTTCAGTTTAGAGATACAGCTTTAATGATTAAATGTGATTTAAATATCAAGAATATGAATACGTTCATATTCGGAAGCTCGGAAATAATGGAAATAGTCAAAGATGTAAAAAGTCAAAGAGTTGACTTTTGACTTTGAAAAGTCAAACTTTGACTGCCTTATATTCAAATGTTATTTGAATTTCGAGAAAATGAATATGGATTCATGCTCTGGAGGTCAAAATTAGTCAACACGAAAAAAATCATTAAAAGTCAAAATGTTGACTTTTTAGTCAAAGTTTGAATTGGACAAAATGACTATTTTGCCCTTTGACTAAAGTTAGTGGGAAAATCCAAACTTTTGTTGGATAATTCCACTAACAAGATAGTGGGCTAGGTGTTGGCTTATAGAAGAGACATTAAGCCCACTTAGATAGTGGATTCTAGGTGTTGGGTTTTTATGAATTTGTTTCATGCAATTTTGCATGGCTTTTTTCTATAAAATTGGGCTTTCAATTTGGAGAAAAAACTTTTGTGATTTTTTCCAAAATAGTTTTCTAAATTTGGGCTGGGAAAATCATTAATTTTTAGTGAAATTCAAAACCCAAACCCAACCCAAAATTCCATCTTCTTTTTCCATCTCTTTCTCTCTCTAGGGTTCTTCATCCATCGGGTTCCACAACCCAATTCTTAGTCTAGAGGATAGTAGGTCAGCTCTAGTGGTGGTCCGGAAGAGTCAGGTCGAGATTTAGCGAGAAAAAGCGATTTTCGGGAGCTATAAAGGTTGTATTCTATCACTATTAATTTACTGTTTTTTCCTTCATTTGCATGCTAATTTCCTTTTAATTAGAAGCAATTAAAGTGTAATTAGATCCTAATTCCGCTGTGTATATCTCGTGTTTCATCAAGTCTACCCCATCTCTTTGGGTAAACCCTTTTGCCACAAGTCTTGGTTTGTAGGTCTGTACCTTACCAGCTTGATCTCGTTTTCTCTTGTAGATTCATTTACAACCAATGGGTTTTACCTCTTCAGGTTGATCTACAAGATTTCAGACAGAATTGAAATGCATAGATTCTATTTCAAGGTCCATGGCTTTACTCCATTGGTATTTATCCACATCATTCATTGCTTGTTTGAAAGTCGATGGATCCTCTAAGCCATCATCTGACATGATGACTTGAGTTTCAGTTAAACCCATGTACCGTTCATCCTATTGCACAACCCTCCCACTACAACAAGACATTCTGAACTCTTGAAAATGATGTGATATACTAGTTTCATCAATAACTCTTGTTGATGGACCTGCTCTGTTAGCAAATTTTGTTAATGTATTTATTGTTTCTCTGGTCACTTCATCTATTACTAGCTTACTGCGACGTTGATAATTCTTCATGTGGTTTTCCTCTAGAACTTATTCCTAAGATTGCGTTAAAGCTATGCGATCATGCTACACACATACAACAGCAGTTCATCTTCCAATGAAAATGCTATAGCTTCTAGTTTTAGAACGCATGCAATGTATGTGATAATGTCTATAGGAGTTATTCCTAAGTCTCTATCCTTGTCTATATGATGATGAATGATGCACATAGATATAAGGTGACCACATACACACTTATCCTATCTCTAGGGTGCATTCGATGCGTTAATAGCAAATGGAACTTATTCGTAAGTTTCTATCTCTTGATTATGCGGTTCTAATCTGACTCTCCCGAGCCTAGATTCTAATCTGACTTTTCCAAGCCTAGATTCTATCCTTAGACCACCCTCCCGAGCATCTCTAAAGGACGAATGACGCATACATAATACAAGATGATCGCATAAAGTGAAGATCTCAGGTTATTCTAGCTAAGTGCTTCTCAACCCATTCGACAGTTTAGTTACTCATGCGTAATGTAAAGAGAGTGAATAGATATAGAGATGCAAATTTCGTTTTAGAAATAAGATCAGAATACAGAATTACAATGGAAAATAGGGATAGAGAGCCTGGTAGCAATGTCTTGCTTCCCAAGGCTTTTACACTGAGATTTTCTCTACTGTGCCCAAAAGAATGTTTTGCTTCCGCAAGAGTCAGCCTTTTCTCTTTTCTCAATGCTTCCCGGCACTCTTCCGAGCTAACTAGGACGATCTTTCGGTGTCTTCTCTCTTTACTCGCCTCCGCCTTCTAAGTATATAAAATTACAGACTACGGCTTTCTATGTATAATGTGAAGAAGAACTCTAAATTCTAAATAGCGAAACCGAACTCCTTTAACGAAGGTAGCCTTCGGTATTTATAGAGCTTCAGGGTGAAGTGTTTTTTCTCTCAAATGATTACACTGATGAGATGTCATTAATTCTCTATCTGATGCACCGATTAATTTTCACCAAAAAGTTGAGTGTACTTGCTAAAGTGTGTTGTTAACGGCTTGTCAACTTAATTTGGATTTGACCGTAATCAGCTTTCTATCCCATCGTGATTTATTAAGCTTCCACCTTGATGTGCCGTCTTTATGCGGCTACCTTTTTGAGAAAATCTTCGTCAACGCATACGATCGCATAGCCTTGTGGTCGCAATCTTTTAATGTGTTCGGATGCTGAGTTCCTTGGATCACAATTCTGCCTTGCACCAACGCATTTTCCTGCACAAAATACGTAAGTTAGCTACTTTAATGCAATGGACGCATGCGATCACAATGTCCTCAACTTAATTCTTTTGGACACGGTTTACATATTTTTACCGTCACAATCCTACATTGTTTTATGTCTTTACGTTGTAATAACGTGCATTTCTGCCCATTATCACACTCCCAAATTTAAAACAATGCTTGTCCTCATGCATAAACTATGGATTTTCTCTTAAAAGTCAACCGCCTTTTTCTTTCCTAGATTTCTCGAGGTGCCTTATTCAAATCCTATGTACCAAAATATCCTTAATTCCTATCTAGGTCTCTTCTTGAAATATTTCTAAAATTTAGGGACTGCAAATTTAACCTTAAAAAAGACTTTACTTGTTTCCAGGGCATTGCATGATTTATTTCATAAAAAAACTTTTTTCAACTGGGGTATTTTCAAATGATTTTTATCCTTGCGTCGTTTAGATATTCTTTCTATGACCTTACGCTAATCCAAGTGCCTAGCCTTCGCTTTGGCTTTCCCCCAAACTACGAGCAATGTGCTCTTCCTCAGACTAAACTCATGCTCGTTTGACACCAGAGTTGCGATCATTTTATTTATGCGTTGATCACGATTCCTACCTTCATTTTGGCTTGCCCCCACGTGTGTCATGCTGACATCCAACTACGAGTAGGATCCGATCGAAATATTATGATTTTTTTTTGAGTGGCTAAAAATAGCAAGGTTGAAAATAAATACCGCACCCCAAAATTTAAACGTAACAATGTCCTCATTACTAAAAGATTGAAAGAATTCATGCGATGCTCTTAGGAGATTTCATAAAAGTCAGTTTGAAAGAATGTTGGTGAACCACTAACTTCTAGAAATATTTCATGAATTGACTGTCATAAAATTAAGTTGACTCTAGTGCATGTGATGAAAAATAGAGGCATGAGTTTCATTATTGAAATCATAATTGGCATAGAAAAATAATGCGGTGACTTACTAAAGTAATCAATATTTAATGATTGTGTCGGCTAAAAAGGATGCGATGATAAAATTATCAAAGTTAAAATGAGATGCAAGAGTGCAAAATTTGGAATAAACAAAGTGAAGGAAAGATACAACCCCCAAATTTGCTCTGTCACCCACATTATTTGTGATTGCATCCTTCTTTGTGGCGAGCCGATTTCTTTGATTGCGGTGGCTGAATAAACAAATCGCGTCTTTTGGTTATCGTGTAGCTCCCCTGCAATCGTTCACCACGATCGTTGGAAAAAATATTGAGAGAGTCAAAAATATAAACGACAAAGTTAACAAAATTTTTCTCTCTTTTTTTTTTTTAAATGCGCAGAGTAAAAAAAGGATATATAAATGATAATGGATATAAAAGATAGGTAGAGTGAGTTCAAGAATTAAAGATAGAAGAAAGGATACTCCAAAAGAATTGCGCCTCTGATGAGTTTTTGTCACATAACAATGCAGGGACCACTTAATTTTTCTTCATTTAGGATTTCTCAGGTCTACGGAGGCAATTTCCCAATGAAAGTCACTTCCACGACATATCTTGACTCTTTGCCCGTTGACCTTGAATGTGCAGGTCCCTTCTTCATTAATCAATTTGACCGCACCATGCGGGAATACTTCTTTGATTATAAAGGGTCCAGACCAGCGCGGCTTTAATTTATCGAAAAAGAGTCGTATCCGTGAAATGAATAATAAGACCTTTTGTCTGACTTGGAGATTCTTCTTGCATAGTTTGTTTATCATGCCAACGTTTTGCATGCTCCTTGTAAATTTTGGCATTCTTATATGCTTGCGTTCTCCATTCATCAAGCTCGACCAACTAAAGTTTCCTTGTTTCCCCTGCGGCCTTTAAGTCAAAATTGAGCTTTTTCACTACCCACATTGCTTTATGCTCCAGCTCAAGCGGTAAGTGACATGCCTTTCCGAACACCAGCCATACGGGGACATGCCTATAGGTGTCTTATAGGTGGTCCTCTATGCCCACAAGGCATCGTCCAGCTTCATTGCCCAATCTTTTTCTGAAGGTTTTACCACCTTCTCTAATATCAGCTTGATTTCCCTATTGGACACTTCAGCTTGACCATTTGTTTGTGGATGGTATGCGGTGGCCACCTTATGAAGGATATTATACTTGAGTAGCAATTTGTTGATGATGTGATTAAAAAAGTGGGAGCATTCTTCACTTATTATGGCACGTGGAGTGCCAAAGCGAGTGAAAATATTTTTCTTCAAGAACTTGGAGACTGCCGCTGCATCGCTTGCGACGCACAATACCGCTTTTACCCATTTAGAGACGTAGTCGACGGCCAATAGAATGTATTTGTGACCATTTGATGGTGGAAATGGTCCCATGAAGTCTATACCCTAGACGTCGAATGGTTCCAATTCTAATATGATGTTCATGGGCATCGCATGCTTCCATGAAATGTTTCCCGTGCGCTGGCACCAGTCGCATTTCAATGCATAGTACTTTGCGTCCTTGAATAATGTTGGCCAAAAATATCCACTTTGTAACACCTTTGCTATTGTGCATTGGCCTCCAAAGTGTCCTCCATCTGGCGAGTCATGGCATTTCGATAGTATGCGCTGATAAGCAGCATCTGGTACGCATAGGCGCAAAATCTGGTTTGATCCTCTCTTATAAAGATTTG
>NW_024064833.1:581154-626364 GCF_009727055.1 Benincasa hispida | reverse complement strand
CAATCTTCGCCTTGTCCACCTCCAGCCCATCCTCGGAGACTTTGTGCCCAAGCACAATACCTTCCTTCATCATGAAATGACACTTCTCCTAGTTCAGCACAAGGTTTGTCTCTTCACATCTCCTCAGTATCTTCTCTAGATTATTGAGTTAGACTTCGTTAGATTTCTCATAACACCGAGAAGTCATCCATGAAAATTTCTACAGAATCTTTAAGATACTCATAAAAGATGGCCATCATACACCTCTGGAACGTGCTCAATGCATTGCATAGGTCGAACGGCATGCGTCGAAACGCAAATGTTCCATAGGAGTAGGTGAATGTGGTTTTCTCTTGATCTTTAGGAGAAATCATGAAATGGTTATAGCCGGCATATCCATCCAAGAAGCAGTAGTAATCATTTCCTGCTAGGCGGACTAGCATCTGGTCGATAAAAGGCAAAGGGAAATGATCCTTCTTTTTTGCCACATTCAGTTTGTAGTAGTCCATGCAGATCTGCCAGCCAGTGATAGTCTTCATCGGTATTAGTTCATTATTTGCATTTGGGACTACTGTCATCCCTTCTTTCTTCGACACACATTGCACGGGGCTGACCCACATGTTGTCGGTGATTGGATAGATAATCCCTGTGTCCAACCATTTGATTATTTCCTTTTTCACGACCTCCTTCATCGCAAGGTTGAATCTGCGTTGATGTTCAATCGATCCTTTCTGATTGTCCTCGAGACGTATCCTGTGCATGCAATATGCGGGGCTGATTCTTTTAATGTCTGCTAGCGTCCAGCCAATTGCTTTTATGTGCTTTTTCAGGATGCTCAGCAGCACATTTTCTTGATCTTCTTGAAGTGCAGAGGACATTGTTACTAGTAACGTTTCATTCTACCCCAGAAAAGCATACTTCAGATGATTTGGCAAGGGTTTCAACTCTACTGTCTGTTGTTGTTCCAAGGATAGTTTTGGTGTTTTTCTTTCTTCATTCATTGTCAGCTTTTCTTCTTTGGTTGTTGTTTTTGTGATCATATTGCAGGTTACTATGGACGTGGTCGCATCCTCTCTTTCATCTTCTTACAAACTGGGTTCATCATCGGATTCAGCGAGGTCTTCTTCTTCCGGATATTTCATGGCTCTGATAATATCAAACGTGATCTTCTGTCCGTTCACGCTCAGAGTGATCTCTCCTTTGTACACATCAATGTGAGCGCGACCAGTGGATAAAAATGGTCGTCCCAGGAGAATGGGTACATCCGTGTTCGCTTCATAATCAAGGATGATGAAGTCTGCTTGTAAGATAAATTTGTCAATCGTGACGAAGAAATCCTTCACCTTCCCTTCTGGATGCACAAGGGACCTGTTAGCTAGTTGGAGAGTCACCATCGTGGGCGCCAGCTGGCCCACATTCAGCTGCTTAAAAATTGAAAGGGGCATTAAGTTGATATTGGCCCCAAGATCACAAAGCGCTTGACTAATATATAACCTGCCGATTGAGTAGGGTATTATGAAACTTCAAGGGTCGTGCATTTTTGGTGGAATAATGGTTTTTGCTCTTTGCATTAATGCCATCATTGCGAACATACTAGTGCCTCTTTTCTTCGTCACCATGTCCTTCAGAAACTTCGTATACTTTGGCATATGTTCAATCACTTCAATGAAAGGGATGTTGATATGCAACTGTTTCCGCATGTCCATGAAGCGTTGATACTACATTTCATCATTTTTCTTCTTCTTAAGTCTTTGGGGGAATGATGGTAGCTGTATTTTCACGATTCCCTGTTCTTTCAGCTTCGAAGTGGATGCAATCTCCAGTTCCATCGTCTCTTGTTCTTCTGTCTCTTCTTGAGTCAACGGGGTCTGTGGTTCCATCGCAATTGGAGCAGTCCTGCTTGGCTCGTTCTTCTCCTCTACCACTATCTTTCCACTTCGCAAAGTCACAAATTGACATTACTCCTTTCCCGTACTCCCTAGATTGCACGAGAGTTTAGTAGAACTCAGCAATGCCCCTTGCGGTCTACTTTTGAGTTCACCCGCAATCTGTCCTATTTGAATTTCAAGATTGCGGATGGACGTCGCTTGATTCTGGAGCACTGTTTCATTCTTCTCAATATACTTCTTCAATAAGCTCTCAGAGATGAAGATTGCGACGCCTACGCTGTTTGATTTTGCGTTTGAACGTTTATTCGTGAGAAAAATCCTAGTGGCCCTTCCTTTTGCACCATTGGTTGAAAATTTTGTTGGTGATTTTTCCACGTGAAGTTAGAGTGGTTTCTTCACTCAAGGTTGTAAGTATTGGAAAAAGGATAATTCTTCATGAAATAGATAGACTATGGGTTCCTCAAACACTCTTCCATTGGATGGTCTTCAGTGCAAGTGGCAGAGCTTGCGCTCGTTTGGTCGATTACGTTGACCTGCCCCCTATGCGTTCCTAGGCTGCTCATTATGATTCCTTGTATTAAATTCATCATCGTAGTCATTTGGTTTTGCAGGGATGCAATGGCCCCATTATTTGCGTCACTATCTTTAATTCTCAATCGTTGATCGCTTTATCTCCAGTCTTCATGTTTTTTTGAAATGCAATCAAGTATATTCTTAGCCTCGTCATAAGTTTTGTCAAGTAGACCTCCAGCTGCTGCCACATTGGTAGCCGTCTGCGATGCAGGGTTCAAACCATGGTAGAAAATTTCCCTCTGTAGACAATCTGGTAAGCCATTATGCTGACAATCTCGCACCAGTTGCTTAAACCTCGCCTAGGCGTCACTAAGCGATTCGTCGATATCTTGTTCAAAATTGGTAATCAGCTTCCTCCTTCTGGCATTTTCTGTTGGAGGGAAGTACTTCTTCATGAACTTTTCCATTACCTGTTCCCATGATGTCATCTCCCCTGGTTTGAGAGAATAAGCCCATTTCCGTGCCTAGTGACATAACGAAAATGGGAATAGCGTTAATCGAACCTCCTCAATGGACATGTTTGGGAACACAACTGTATTGCAGATTTCAATAAAACTCTGGAGGTGGGCATGCGGATCCTCGCCATGCCTACCGCCAAACTGTCTGGCAGTTTGAATCATCTGCAGCATCACCGATTTCATCTCAAATCCTGATCTGTCCAAGGCTGGCCTCATAATTCCTGGTGAGAAATCATAAATGTTGGGTGACGCATAGTCCCGAATGGGCCTATTGCAGTCGTTCGCCAAAGGATAGGATTCGCCATGATATTATTTGCATTTGGTGCTCTATCTTTTAGGATTTTGCACCAACACATGTGTCGAGAAACCCCAAATTCTAAAGTGACATAAATTTCCTTTACGTTCTCTTGATGCGTTGTTAATGTGATGAAATGGTGGTGTATGCGTTGTGCATGCAAGTTTTCCTAGCAAAATCCAAGTATAAATTCTACTAGGTTGCCTAGTAAGCCCAGGGTCGAACATAGGGACTATGGAGACAATATGCAATGGTGATTTCAGATTTGCGGTAACAAATAAAATAATGATTTTGTTGGTATGTTTGTTTAAAATATAAATCCTAACAAATAAAATAATGATTTTGTTGGTATGTTTGTTTAAAATATAAATCCTATGCGGCAGAATTGAGAAAAGAGTTAATATAGCAAAAGTTGCAATGAGTATATGGGGAATGGGTTGAGAAGGGATTTAGCTAGCGCTTCCTCAAGCTATGCGATCATTGTAATACCCTAACCCTAATTTGGAAGGCATGAGGAAATAGGATATAAAAACAAAAAAAATATAATAAAATTATGAGGAATTTAGACGCGGGAAAACCAAGATAAATGAATTAAGTATGGAATAACGCAATGGTTTAAGTATTGTCTACGTGTTGCGAAGGACATGCGGTGATGGAAGCGTTGGACCAAACAACTATACTACATGTGATGCCAAGCGAGAGTGAAGAGAAAATGGGAGAGAGCGACACCAGTGAGAGTGAAGCAGTGAGAGAATGGAAGAGAGCGAGATTAGTTTGAGCGAGAGAATGGGAGAGAGCGAGATTGATTTGAGCAAGAGAATGGGAGAGAGCGAGATTGGTTTGAGCGAGAAAATGGGAGAGAGAAAGACTGTAAAAGAATGAGAGTTTGAACGAGAAAGTAGAAGAGAACGAGAGTTGAGAAAGCGAGATCTGCCAGCGAGAAAGTGGGAGAGAGCGAGAGCCATGAGAGCGAAGCCAGCGAGAAAGTGGGAGAGAGCGAGAGCCATGATAGCAGAACCAGCGAGAAAGTCGGAGAGAGCAAGAGCCACGAGAGTGGAGAGAGCGAGATTGAACAAACGGACGCATTTTAAAGGGGCTAGACACGTTCATTAATAATTTGGATAATTAATTCGAAAATTAAGCGATTGATGTGGTAAATGGAGATTTCATGCAGGAAGACTTAAGGAAGTAGTGTACAGCTAAGATTACATGCAAATTAAGGTAATTTTGGTTGGCAAACTCAGAATTAGACAACTCAAAGCTCGGTTAGCCCAAGTTAGCATGGGTAGCTTAAAGAGAAGCCATTGGTATGGTGAGTTATCGCACAGAAAGGAGTTGGGAACATCTATAAATAGGAGGCCCCGGCTAAAAGTTAAACTCATTCCAAAACAAATTCCAATAGTAAAAATCCTATAGAGAGAGTAAGTTTTTAGTGAATAGGCTGTCGTTGGTCTGGAAGGAAGGAAATTCGAAGGAGGTGCTGCTCAAACTCCAATTTGGTCTGAGTAGGGAAGATATTAACGAGTAAATTGCATTAGGAGGATTTGCTGACGGTGAGTGGTTACTATGTGTTGTTTTGATTTATGTATGTATATGTATATATGAGCCTTGTACATAGAGGGTAATGTCAAATGTGCATGAGTAAGGATGCATGATTTTTGTTGTGATTGTCGTGATATTGCATGTTATATTTTGATAGAAACTAGAATTATACCCGAGATATGGTTAGTAAGCTTTAAAAGGGTACTTGGCGGGAAAATATGGTCGGCTTCGATCGACGGGAAATTATAGTCGGTGACGACCGACGGGAAAATATGGCCAAGTTACCTTAGCATAACTAGTGGGAAAGAAATGGTCAATGTGCACATTGGCGGGAAAATGGGGTATAGGGAAAGTTTCCATAAAATTTTTGTTGAGTTGTTGTGTTGACAGTAGTTGACAGTTAACAGGAAATAATTCAGCAGCTTGGCTAAGGAAATGAATTTGAAATGGTATTAATGTGTTGTTGATTGCATGTTATTTTCCCCAAAAGTTTATTTTTGATAAGCCAAGGTTTTGTTTATAAGAAAATATACCACTCATTGGGCTTATTAACTCATGTTTTCTAAACGTTTTCTTATATCCCCCCCCCTCCCCCAGGTAGAAAAGCGGAGTGTTCGAGGAGAAGTCCACCACCCACCACCACCATTTCAGGATTTGGTAAACTCTTAGGGCACAGCTCAGACCATGTAACAAAGAATAGAGAGAAAATCTACTTATGTGTATAGAGGGGTAGAGGGAACACTATAAACTTATTAAAATTTGTAATAATTATGGGGGGAAATATTGAACGTGAGTATTTTATTAGGATGCTATTAGTTACCCTCACGTTCCCTTCTCGGTCTTGGGGTTGAAGGCTTGGGAGGGGGTGTGACAATCATGCTATACACATACAACAACAGTTCATCTTCCAATGTAAATGATATAGCTCTTAGTTTTAGAATGCATGCAATGTATGCAATGATGTCTATAGGACTTAATCCTAAGTCTCTATCCTTGTCTACAATGATGAATGATGCACACAGATACAAGGGACCGCATACCATTGATAACGGGCAGAAATGCACGTTATTACAGTGCTAAGTTATTAAACAATGCAAGTTTGTGTTGATAAAATATGCTAGATTGCATCCAAAAAGCATTAAGTTCATAACATTGTGGTCGCATGCGTTCATCGCATAGAAATAGTTAATTTTTGTATTTTTATTCAGAATATGCGTTGGCGCAATGCGGAAAGTGCGATCACAAGAAATCAATGGTCGAGCGCAGCATTACTGCAAGGTTTTGCGGTGATTTGTGCTCGCAAACATCTGCTCAAGAAGGATTGCCGCATAGAGCTGCACAACTTGGTGGGAGCATCTGGGTGAAAAGCATAATTAATCACGATGGAACAGAAAGCTGATGACGGTCGAATCCAAATTAAGTTGACAAGCCACTAACGATAACAACTACACTCAGCTTTTCGTTGACAAATATTCGACGCATCAGTCAGAGAATTAAAGCCATCCCATTTGTGCAATCATAAGAGAGACGCCGCCTTTCAGCCCGAAGCTCTATAAATACTGAAGGCATCCTTCAGAAAAGGGGTTCGGTTCAGTCAGTTCAAAAAGTTCGGAGAGTGAGAGAATTTTGCCTTTGATAGATTAGCTTGTTCCTAGATTTTCTTTTATTTTAAGGCAGAAGAGAGAGAAGTGAGATTGTGCTGATAGATCGTTTCGTTGAACTTTGGAGAGTGCTGGAAGTTTCAAGATTAGAGAGAGGGCCAACTCCTGCGAAAGCAGGAATATCTTTTGAATAGAATAGAGTTGATAGTGTCTGCCTTGGGAAGCAAGGGATTGCTACCAGGCTCTCTATCCTTAACTTCCATTGTCATTTTGTACTCAAACTTATCGATAGATATGGAATTTACTTCTTTATATCTGTTCACTCTCTGTTTATCACGCATGAGTAGCTAAATCTGTCGAATGGGTTGAGAAGTACTTAGCTAGCTTAACTGGGGACATTCACTCTATGCGATTATCTTGTATTATGTATGCTTCATTTGTCCATTAGAGATACTCGGAAGGGTAGTCTAAGGACAAGATCTAGGCTTAGAAAAGTCAGGTTAGAGTCTGGGCTCAAGAGAGTCAGGTTAGAATGCATAATCAAGAGATAGGAGCTTAGGAATAAGCATTGTTTTCTAATAGCGCATCGCATGCATCCTAGAGATAGGATATGATTGTGTGCAGTCACCTTGTCTTTGTATGCAACTTGCATCATCGCATAGGAAAAGAGTAGAGACTTAGGAATAAACTCTATGGACATTGTTGCATTCAACACATGCATCCTAGAACTAGGAGCACCGCATTTGCATGGGAATGATTTGTTGTCGCATGAGTGTAGCATGGTCACATAGTTTGATGCATTCCCAGGAAATGCTAGCTAAAGACCTTTTCAACCCGTTCCTCCTCATACTCAGTGTATCTACCACATAATCGAACTTTCTCAAATCTGTCGCATTTATTTATTTTATTACCGCAAACAACAAACCCAACAACTATTTGATTTATTTAGTTACCACAAAGTCTTCTGAGATACTACTACTGCATATTGTTTTCCCAAGTCCCTGAGTTCGACCCTGGACTTACCAGGAAACTCAGTGGGGTTTATACTTGGATTCCACTGAGAAAACTTGTTGCTCAACGCATTTCCATCACCACAACTCATTCCATAATTTCACCTTATAAAATAACGCATAAACCATCTTATCCTATCTCTAGGGTGCATGCGATGCGTTAATAGCAAACAGAACTTATTCCTAAGTTTCTATCTCTTGATTATGCGATTCTAATCTGACATTCCCAAGCCTAGATTTTAATCTGACTTTTCGAAGCCTAGATTCTATCCTTAGACCACCCTCCCGAGCATCTCTAAAGAACGAATAACGCATACATAATACAAGATGATCGCATAAAGTGAAGATCTCAGGTTATTCTAGCTAAGTGCTTCTCAACCCATTTGAAAGTTTAGTTACTCATGCGTAATGTAAAGAAATTGAACAGATATAAAGATGCAAATTCCATTTTATAAATAAGATCGGAATATAGTCAAATGGAAAATAGGGATAGGGAGTATGGTAGCAATGTCTTGCTTCCCAGGGCTTTTACACTAATATTTTCTCTACTCTGCCCAAAAGAATGTTCTTGCTTTCGCAAGAGTCGACCCTCTCTCTGTTCTCAATGCTTGGCACTCTTTCGAGCTAACCATGAGGATCTTTCGACGTCTTCTCTTTTCACTCGCCTCCACCTTCTAAGTATATAAAATTACAAACTACGGCTTTCTATGTATAACGTGAAGAAGAACTCTAAATTCTGAATAGCGAAACCAAACTCCTTTAACGAAGGTAGCCTTCGGAATTTATAGAGCTTCAAGGTGAAGAGCTTTATCTCTCAAATGATTGCACTGATGGGATATCATTAATTCTCTGTCTGATGCGCCGATTAATTGTCACCGAAAAGTTGAGTGTACTTGCTATAGTGTGTCGTTAATGACTTTTCAACTTAATTCGAATTTGACTGTCATCAGCTTTCTGTCCAATCATGATTTATTAAGTTTCCACCTTGATGTGCCGTCTCTATGCAACCACCTTCTTGAGCAGATCTTCACGAACACATACAATCGCATAGCCTTGCGGTCACAATCTTTTAATGCGTTCAGATGCTGAGTTCCTTGGATCGCAATTCTGCCTTGCGCCAACGCATTTTCCTGCACAAAATACATAAATTAGCTACTTTAATGCGATGGACACATGCGATCGCAATGTCCTCAACTTAATGCTTTTGGACACAGTTTTACATATTTTTACCATCACAATCCTACATTGTTTTATGTCTTTGCATTGTAATAACGTGCATTTCTGCCCGTTATCATCTCTCTAGAGCTTGTAAGGTGTTTCAGGAACACTTTTTAAAGGAACCAATTCAAAATATATACTGCACTCTGAACTGCATAACCCCAAAAAGAACTTGGTAATTGAGCATAACTCATCATGTAACGAACCATGTCCAACAGGGTTTTGTTTTTCTTTTTTGCCACACCGTTTTGCTGAGGTGTGCCCGAGGCTGTGAGTTGAGACTCTCCATATTCTATCAAATAGTTTTTGAATTCCAAGTCCACATACTCACCACCTCGATCTGATCGAAGTGTTTTGAGATTTTGACCTAATTGGTTCTCAACCTCAGCCTTATACTCTTTGAACTTTTCAAATGTTTCGAACTTTTGATGTATCAGGTAAATATGCCCATATCTAGAATAGTCGTCAACGAAGCTGATGAAATATTCATACCCTTCTCTAGCTTTAACATTCATTAGACCACAAAGGTTCGAATGTACGAGCTCTAAGGGTTCTTTGGCCCTAAGACCTTTTCCAGAAAAAGATCTTTTAGTCATTTTACCCTTTAGATAGGATTCACAAGGTGGTAATGAACTGTCTTCTAACTTATTTAGATGATCGTTTTTAACCGGTCTCTCAATCCTGTTGAGATTTATGTGACCCAGTCTTAGGTGCCAAAGATAGGCATTTGGAGAAAGTTGCTTTTTCTTATTATGAGTTTCAGCTATTTTAAACATCTCTATGTTTAAAATGGCCTTTAACTCAGTCTGTTTTAACAAATACAATTTATTTTCTAATTTTGCAGAAAAAATTTTAATATTCTTCGAAGTAATAAACACTTCATCATTTTCAAAAGAAACTTTATAATTTTGTTCCAGCAAACAAGAGACGGATATCAGATTCCTTTTCATAGAAGGAATGTAATAAAAATTTTCAACCAAAATGTATCTATCTCCTATAAATAACTTTATATCTCCCACTGCTTTAGCTGAAACAACCTCCCCGGTCCCTATCTTAAAGATTGTTTCACCTTCTATCAGCTGTCTCCAGGAACTTGTTTCCTAAAAGAATGTACAGACATGATTAGCGATACCTGAATCAATTATCCATGTTTTATCATTTTCCACTAAACAAGCTTCGATAACAAGTAAATCATATTTATCTTGTTGTTTGAATTTTTCATTCTCATATATATAGTTCAAAACTTTAGATGAATTGGGAGATCGAGGACAATCCTCTGTTGAAACCCTTTTAGAACCATTAACTGCTAATAATTTGTATGTTGATTCAATTTTACCATTAACTAATTTGAAAACAAGTATTCTAAAAGATTTCGACATGCTGAAAATTGTAAACAAATTATAATTAGCAAATTACAACTAAATTCAAAGTCAAATTTTTAGCAACACAAGTCATAATGTACCCATAACCATTATTTATTTGAAGCAATACTATTGTTAGTCAGAATACGTATTACCAAGGGGCAGTCAGATACTCATTCACTAAAGTAAACAATTCTGACCAAACACTATCTCCAATATAACTCTTATTCCTATAGTGTTTAGTTACTGTTTTCAGTTTGAAATTACGAACATTTTAGTAATTCTGTAAGTGTAACCCTCCATTTTAAGACGTCAGAGGTCGGCCCCAACTATGCTATCAAAATGGAGAGTCAAGGTTGTAAATGAACCTAAGAAATCCTATCCATTTTTGGAGTTTGAGTTGTTCCGAATCCTATGTTACAACCCTCCAAGGGGATAGCCATCGTTAAACGACTAACAAGGGCCGCCTAAAGCAAACTAGCAGGCGCAACATAGGAATCTCACGGTCCAAACTAACGAAAGAGACTGTAGGATAAGTTGGCACATATCCTTCACTCACTTACTATGAACTACTTCCCCTATTCACCTTGCTCTTGACTCATGCGAACACTTTTCGAATGGAGCAATCGAGGTATAGTCGACACGAAGCGATGTATGGACCGCAATTTGTGAATTTTGTAGGGACGTAAAAGTTGAAATCAAATGTATTATATACTTGATTTTTATATTTGAACGACTTCCCCTTATTTACCAGAATCCAGATTTATGAAAATACTTTCTGAATGGAGCAGCCGAGGTATAATCGATACGAAGTACCACTGAAATCTTGATTATAAACTCTTAGAGACATGAGGGCTAAAAATAACGTCTCGTATATGTTATTAATCTCCTATTGAAGTATTCTAGTAACTTTATCATATAAGTTATTAAACTCCCATGAACTGTTCTACTATTGGGTAAATTTATACTTAAGTTATTTTTGGCTAATTAAAATAACCCTAAGTCTAAATGGTTTATCCAAGTATAACACTTATAATTAGATTTTAACCTACAATGTCTAGGTGATAAACCATTTTATTACCTCACACCGCTCATGTATGCTTATAAAACTGGTTAACAACACTCAATTATTTAGCCATAGTCCCAAGGTAAGAGGTGTTCCGTAGACCGTCAATTTAAGTAACCCCAGCCTTAAACAAGATTATATACCAGTTGAGTTTGTAACAGTGATTTATAAGATAGTGACCTATTTTAACTATTAAAACAAGTGTTTAACCTACATGAGTATGCAACTTATCTTTATTATGGATTTTAATGTCTAATTTAATTTTATAACAACTTATAAAACTTGGACATGCTTATACATCCAAAACATAATCAAAGTTATTCAATTTAATATAACAATTATATTAAAAACAGAAACCCTAAACATGCATTCTATACATTATAACAATTTATAACATATACTCAATGCATGTAACATGTTTCCTATGGTGGGATTTTAAATCTAAATGGCATACTATATGCACAAACATATTTAAATTTAAATGCAACATTCATCACATACATAATTATTTAAATAAACACTGATATGGTTCAACTTTGGCATCCCAAGTAAGCATAATAACTAAATTATTACAAAAATAGGTCCAAAACAGCTTCAATTTGGTGTAGAACTGGCCGAATCGACCCGAACCACTTGAATAGGACCTCCAAATCATCAAAATGTGTTGAACCGATCCAAATAGGATTGAACCAGATTGGAACCAAGCTGAACCGGTCGAACCATGAGTCTCCTGCGTGAACCGGCTTGAATCGCGTATTGCACAACTGGGATGAACAGTGTTGCAACACTCATCCCAGCATTGCAACGCTATGGTCTTCACCAAGAACAAAATTGCAACACTTGGACGCAACGTTGTAATGCTGTCTGGGCAGTAGATAATTCTACAGTAGCTTTCTCACGACCTTGCTTGCTTCAATCTCTAAATTACAGCTTAAAACGGACTCTGGTGATTCCAAATAAATTACAGACTCTAGAGCATACATATAAACTCATCAATCAAGAACCAATTACCAATTTAACTTGGAATTCATAGAGAAATCTAATGCCAAATCTGGAAAAAAAAAAAAAAGCATCCATATTAGTCCAAACATGCATCTTCATAAATTCACCCATCAAAACTCAAATTAACGTTAATTGAGTGCTTATATCATGCTCTGATACCAATTGATAGGATACACAAGGATGCTACGAAAGCAAACAGGATTAATAAGCACTCTAATTACATTCAATTTGAGTTCTAAAGCATGCATATTCAAGGGGGTTTCAAGTTACATACCTTTTGTGATGAAATTTTCAAATCCAAGTTGCTCTTCACTCCGATTCAACTCCAAATCATTCCGTGAACAACCAAGAGGTCTTCTCTATTCTTAGCCTCAAATTTGAGTAGTGAAACTCAAATTTGAGTGAATTGTGAAGGTAAAATATTGGTTTCTTGAGAGGAAGAAGACGATCAAGTGTAGAAAACTTTTTTCAGCTAATTCATCATTTCTTCTTCAATTTCAGTGTTTTTTTATCACTCCAACCATGCAAGCACTTGGGCCGAAGTCAAATGTTAGCAGCAACTATCTCAATTGGAGTGGATTTAGGTGGGATTTGTGTGAACTTATGGGTAGGACACATCCTACTTGCTTCAAATGTGGGGAAAACCCACTTTGAAGTTTAATTTCCAAATTTCTCAATTTCTTTTAATCAATTATAGAATTAATAAAAATTTGATTTAATTAATTCTCAATTAATCAAATCTAAAATTTCAAAATCGAATTTCTCAAATTGAATTTAAAAATGCAAATTAATTTGATTTTTAAATAATTAATTAATTTAATATCAAATATCAAATTAATCACACATTAAATTTAAACATGAATCCTATTAATGAATTAAATATTAATTATATCAGATATAATTAAGCAAACTCTAATTTGTTTTTGAACTAATTCAAACTCAAAAATCCTAATTTCAATTTGAACATTTTCAAATTGAAATTCAATTTGAACAATTCAAATTGATATCATTCCAAATTCACTCAATTTAATAATTCAAGGTGTTCATGTTTTATGAGATAGTAAAGGGACCTTATGGACCTACAGATCATGAGCTCTAATGATTAAGATTAATTGCCTAAAACTCTTTAGACCGAATTAATCAGTACTTGCTAACTATTGAGTCACACCACTATAGCTTGATAGTTGCACTCTCCGCACTATAGATATATTTGTATCCACATGATTTAACCATAACCAGTAAGTCGACCCTTCACAGGTTGTTCGTAATACTGACTGGCTTAATGTACTATTTTACCTTCGATATTATGTCTTGTTTCTTCAGTTCCAATGATATTCTAATGAACAATTGGTTTATGACTCAATCACTAGACCAGATCCTTCTCGAGCCAATGAGAGGGTGGGCCCCTTGTTCAAGACCTGGATTCAGTACTTAAGAGAACAACATTTCTCCTATCTCTAAATCGGGTAGGCATGAATTCCGTCTTTGGCACTCTATCGTCCCCAGCTATCTACACCAGGATCTTACCCCTGAAATGGAGACTTATTGAGCTGGTGTTGTTGAGCCAACCCTCACCTATGCAAATCTAAGGATAATCTCGTATAAACAGGAGTTCATAGTTAGCTCAGGATTAAGATCGAGTTACCTAGATCATCTAAGCAAAATAGTTAGTCTTAAACAGTAAACAATGTTAAAAGGTAAGAGTAGCTTGTTTCTTGCTCTAATCTTTAAGCAAATTCATTGCATAGGATGCCCTCACTCCTCATGTCAATACATGAACGAATCTGGATCACTTCATTTGTAGTATCTTTACAACAACTTGTAACAGCTACAGAGTAGGCCGCATCTAATAGTGTTACCAGAATAAGGTACCCAACCTTAATCATGTACTATAGACCGTTTTGGCTATTTACTCGAACTTGATCCATCTTTATGTCTCTACATAAAGTTTTAAGTATTCATATAAGGTCATGGATCTTAGTTCATTGGATTTAGACTCTATGAATACAATTAATAGATTCAACTTCTTTTATTGATAATAGAATATGTTTAACTTTTACAATCTGCGAATTTTAGGACATAAAACCCAACACAAACAAGAGTCTAGGCATTGGGTAGGGAGAGTCAGGCGTGCAGCTGACAATAGGGTGCAGAAAAGACAACTTTGCGTCCAACAGTTGTTATTGCAGTTTGGAGGTTTGATTTAAGTCTTTTGGGGTTGGTAAGCTAGGGTTAGGATTAAGGAAGTGTTCTAAGTTTCTTCGGACTCTAAGTGGATTACTGGCTTATTACAAGGTCTGAATTCTGAGGACAAACAAGGCTACAATTGTTGTGGAAACCGTACACCAGGGAATCGTGAGTGGTTTTATTATTTTCGTATATTTGAATTATATATACATATATGTTATTATATATATGTAAGGTTCGAAAAATTGTATGATCAGGAAATATTTTTCTGGATTTTAATGGTTGATGTAATTCGTGTTATTTTGCTTGTTGTGAATTGTATTGGAAACTGGGATTATACCCTAGAAAATTGTTAGTATGTCTATAGCACGTCTAACAGGATATTATCGGCATGTGCACATTCAACGAGCTATAAGGGTACTGGAATTATTTTCACATCATTCATATCGGAAATTCATGAGAATGCTTGAAAAAATACATGATCATGCCAGGGATATCCAATTACCAGGCTGGAAATGTTACATTCTTATGTGTGATGATCGATTTAGTGTGAAAGTTGATTTCTAAAAAATGTGTTCCTTAAACAAAACTACAACCACACTACAACCACACTTCAAGATTTGAGTTTGTTGTTATAAACTTTTGTAATTAAGAGTCTGGAGTTGTTGAGTTAAGTTTGACAATTGTATAAACGTTATACTGATTGAAATAAAATAAGTTAAGCCAAACAACTGTTATTTATTTACTTAGCTTAAAGTTTAGTGAGCGCAATAGGTTCACATGGAAATAAGTCAATTACAAGATGGGTTGGAAATATGCAGAAATATAAATTCAAAAAATGATGGAAAGGAGATAAGAGATGAATAGATAGAAATGATAATCATTGGTAGCCTTCTCTTGCTTTTGCCGATCTGAGATGGTGATGCTATTATGTGCTCTACAGTGGACTATGGAGAGTATCCTCTCTTGAGTTTTCTTCTCTGGTAGCGATGGTGGAAGTTCTCTAAGAAAGATCACCTCAGCAATGGAGGGGGAGCATGTTTTCTGGAAATTCTTTCAAATTTTAGAGAATGTTTTTCACTCTCAGCTCAGGTATGGTGGCGATGTTGTGTGTGTGTATGCTCACCTTACTCTTTTTTTCTTCATTTGGAAGTGGGGTATATATAGAGCTAGATGCGGGGACCATTTCTGCTAGTTGTAAGTGTGTCATATAACTTTTATCCATTTGTTATTGCAGTTGTTGGTGGTCCTCTCAGATGCATTTGACTCTCATGTTCACCTTACTCTGCTTTTCTCATTATGCCTGCTAAATATTTGGGCTCCTTGGACTTCATGAACCTCTTAGATGTTCGCCTATGTTCCTACATAATAAACGCATTAGTGCTATAATTTCCACTTGGGTTCTCTTTTGAACTCTATGAATGCATGGAATGAAATTTTGTTTTATTTTCCTATGACTCTAATGCTTTTCTCCTTAAATACTTCTAAACGTTATAACTTCAAGAGACAAAATCTTGTTGAAATACAGGTTATCACACATTATATTGTAAAATTTACGAGTGGTTGAAGTACACTTATATCAAAATGTTTGTGTGTTAGTAAAATGTGTTTATATTGGTAATAAAACTTCTTTCCACATGTGTTATCACCGTCCATCCAGTCAAATGGGTGGATTTGGGTAATTGCACTTGCATAAGAAAAGAAATTATTCAGAGTCGCATTTCATATCGATTATTTATTTTTCCATTTTTCTTCTGCGGAGCTGCTACAATTCAACCTTCTTCAAGAGACTCGCTAAGCAAAGGCTTCTGTTTTATCACCTCGGAGAAGGTTGTTGTGTCAACTTGCATGTAGATGCAAGATTTGGCACCAAAGCCATACTAAAATTGCTTTCAAAGGAATGATTCATCAACAATCCAAGTTTAATTAACTTGAAATATTTGCACTTATTTTAAATGAAAACAAATGGTTCGCAGTGTTTTTTTTAGTGAATTTTACTTATACAATGTCAAAATATTGGATGATCACTATTGAAAAATTAAATAAACAAAAATCTTTACTTTATATTTCGATGAGCTATGTATGACACAATTTAAATAGAGTTTATTTTATATAAATAAAAAAAATATGCATAGCATTGTTTATTATTGAATGAGTATATTGACTTGTTTTATTTATGATATAAAAATAAAGAAAATTGATATGTATGCATGTATGTGCGATTATATATATGTACGTGTATACCAAAAATAAAAGAACAAAAAAGTAGAAACAAGAGGCACACGATGAGAATCTTGGAAAACTTATGCTTCAAGAGGGCAACAAAATTTTAACTTTTAAGATGCCCCATCTGAACATCCTAAAATGTTGAGACATCTCCAAATATTTAGATACTCTATATTCTTTCAAATAAATAAGGATAAACTTAAATGTTCCATTGATAGGAATCTTTGATTTCTTCGAAGTAAAAGATACCTAAATAAAAGAATTTACAGCTGTTTAAATTAAGAATGCGATGTAGAGGGAAAAAACATAAAATGAGTGAATAGAATATATTTTAATTCTCAACTTTTTGGTTAGTTTGTCTCTATTTAATCAAGGTGGTCTATTATTACATTAGTCGAATCAATATACTATGTACATTCCTAGAATATTTAAATAGAAATATTTAGAGATATAATTTAATTATTTAATATTTAGAAATTAAACAGAAAGCTTTATGAAAACTACATATATTAGAGAGAATAAGCTTAAAAAATGGAAATATGGATGAAAATATTAATATTGGATTCACTGATATTTTTCTAGAAAAATTATAAAAGTAAAAGCTTAAAAAAAATAATTAATAAGTAAACATTTTAGCATTTTTAAATAAGTAATTAAAATGTTTGATCTTTATGTTATATTTTTATCAGTGACATTTTATTATTTACTTTTTTATGTTTCGTGAATTATTTTGCGATATAATGAAGACATCAATTCACTAACCCGTATGTCTATGTTGAATGTATCGACATGTGAAAATATAAACGAAAAATGCCATGTTGAACAAAATTTAATATCTTTTGAATTGAATTAAAGTGACAAGATAAAAGAAAGAAAGGAAGAAATATCAATATATATATATATATATTAGTATCTATAATAATCTAATCATCACTACAAGAATTTTGGGCTTTAATGTCAATTGGAAAAAGTGAAACCAGATGTATAATATCGATTTTTTTTATAAAAAAAGAAAAGCGGATGTTTAATGTCTTATCAATGAGCTACGTTCCTCTGTATTGCTAATGATTTGTTAGTTTATCCATGAATCGATGGCAACTTTGTCGATGAAACTGAAATTCTCTTACAGGTGGCCATTATGTCTAGTATATTTTTTAGATGATTATATTGGATATTATGAATGAGTGTCTTATGATTTGTTAGTTTATCCATGAATCAATGGCAACTTTGAGATGCAACATTCAGTTTTTTCATATGATATATATTTTCCTTATTTGCAACGATGTATATTTTAAATTTTGATTCAATTTTGTTTTCATGCATAGCCACTACAAGAATTTTGGACTTTAATGTCGGTTGACAACCGACATTAAAGATAGTGTTATAAAAGGTCTTTAATATCGGTTTTAAACCGATATTGTACACCCTCTTCAATGTCGGTTTAAAACTGACATTAAAGACATTTTATAACACTATTTTTAATGTCGGTTTATGTTCATAATCCATGTCCCTTTTTTTCAATTATTGTCAATTTTTTAAAATTTCGTCGCCGAATCCATTTTTAGTGTCGGTCAAAAAGTTAAAAACAACATTATTGTCTCGTGTTAGGTTAGGAAATGTCTGTCATTGTTTTTTATTAAAAAATATCAAAAAATTGTTCATTGTAATGCATGCTCAATATTCTCTATCGCAAGCCAACAATATTTGTTTTCCACTTATGAATTCAATGAACTCAAACCTGAAATGTATCAACAAATAGAACAATATACTCTATCACAAAACTAAATACAAAGTTACCTGCAATGAAGCACACTTCTATAATAATTTATCCACAAACAAGAATTAATATTTCCAATAAATTGTATAAGTATTCATCAAATATGAAATAAACACACTAACCAACATTTGTATACCTAACACACTTTCATAGAACAATAATTATAATTATCAACCACCTCTATAATATTAATAGTCATTTCTCCCATTCACAAATATTAATTAGTACTTCCATGAATACTTACACCAAATACCCCATAAAAAAATTATACATAAATCTTCCAATAAACAAATCATGGTTAAATAACAATTCGTCTATCCACAAACCAATGATTAGTACTTCGGATTCATTCTAAACCTGCATATTTTACTCAAAACTCGTCAAGATTCATTCTAAGCTATCATTTACATTCTATTGAGACCAAAAAAAAAAAAAATAAAAAAATACATCCTTACACAAATCGGCCAACAAAATTTGTCCATTGGGTTCAAATTATACGTCAATCTCTCCTTGGGTATATGCATTTTTCGTATTGCAAAAAGAAAAAAAAAAAAAAAAAACTCAACATGAGTTTACATTATTTATTAAATTAAAGCTAGTATATAAAAAATAAATAATATACACTTGAACCACCAAGCAAGACTATCAACAAAGTACATAATTTTGAACTAATTTCATTCCAACATTAACAAACTTCAAGAAGTTTAACCATTGGAACAAAACATAAAATTAATGAAATAATATTTGAACCACATCAATCAAACTTAATCAACCAAGTAAGACCAAATTAGTTTATATAAACTTGAAAAAAAAGGATTTTGATATACACTTGAACCACATCAAGCAAGACTATCAACCAAATATATATTTTTTAACTAACTTCATTTCAACGTTAACAAATTTCTAAGTAATATGTTCAGATATAACAGAACGTGTCAATGTGTATTGTGCACAGAGTGAAGGGAGGAAAGTTTAAACGAATCCTATAACAGTATGTTGTGAAAATTCCTGTAAAGTCTAAAAAATGAAACTCTTTCCCCCTAAATTTATATAGTTTTCTATCATTCAGAATCACATATGTAGTTAATATACAGCAAGACCCGCACTGATTAAGTTGGTATTAGTACAAACATACTTCAGGCAGGAATGGCATTTAGCTCAACTCACAAAAAAATGGTACCTTGAATCCACATAGCTTTTGACGTCCCAGAGGAAGGAACTAAAAGTGACAGCTTCTAAAACCAATCCCTTCAAACCACCAAAGCTAATCTTCAATTGCTCATCTTTGGAAGGATAGATGGTTCCTTGAGATGTTATAGCAATTTTAGGTCTACCAAACAATGCTTCTATGTGCTTCTCGATGATGCCGACTTAAATTTCAAAATTTCAAAAAGCATAAACATAAAAATAAAAATAAAAGGAATGAAATAACTTTAAATTATTAAATTGAAAATTCATATGAAAAAAACAAATTTACCTTTCCAAGAAAACAACTTAAACAACCAATAATTTGAAGAGATCCGAATCGGAGCTTGAAGATTGAAACATCGACGAGCATCGGACCTTGCAAGCAGAGTTGAGACGGCAGATCTGAGAAAAATACAACGCCGACGACCGGATTGGAAGACCCATGAGTAGATCGGACAAATAGAAGACCGGATATAAAAACCCAAAACTAAATCTATAGATCCATGCCGGTGACCCACCTCCACGACCAGAATAAGCTGGACGAACGACGAGCTAACCCACGGAAGAACAACCACGACGAACAACCACTAGAAGAACAATTGGAAGGACAATGCCCACGCGACGACGAAAACCAACTGGAGAGCACCCACGCGACGACGAAAAAAAACTAGAGAATGCCCACGCAACGATGAAAAACAACTGGAGAACACCCATGACTATGACCCACCACCAGAAGAAGTAGATGACGATGGAGATCCAAGCAACACCGGTGACAACAACGATCAAAAGTGATTTGCACAGTCAAGCTAAGGAGAAGAGAGGGTTTGGTAAGAGAGAAGTGAAAGGAGAGAGAAAATTTGATATGAAATGAAGAAGATATTTTTTTAATAAAGTTTTAAAAAATAAAAAAAAATTAAAGGCCTTTAATGTCGGTTTTAAACCGACATTGTAACCCATCTTCAATGTCAGTTGAAAATCGACATTAAAGATCCGTTTTTTATTTTTTTAAAACCAATATTATACATCCGATTTCACTTTTTTCAACCGACATTAAAACTCAAAATTCTTGCAGTGATTGTTCAGTGTAAGATCCCATTCTATTTCCCATTCCTAGATATGCAAGTAAAATATTTAAATACATAAGAATAATTATTTTCAACTTTTTTATATGCAGTGCCCCTGTCAATTAGATTCTATAGGATGCGAGTACTATGTGCAAAAATATATACACGAAATAGTGCATAATTCTATTACTCCCATTACTAGTACGTAAATTATTTATTTTTTATGTACTAGCATTAATTTAATAAATGATGTAAACTTATCTTGATTTTTTCTTATTTTTTTCTTTTTGTAGTGCAATACAAAAAAATGCATATACCAAAGGAGAGATTGACTTAATTCGAAGAGAATGGGCAAGTTTTGTTGGCCGATTTGTGTAAGAATGTACTTGATTTTTTTTTTTTTTTTTTTGTGTCAATAGAGTGTAAATACTAGATTAGAACGAATCTTGACTAAAATATGCAAGTTTAGAATGAATCCCAAGTACTAAGCGTTGGTTTTTGGATAGATGAATTGTTATCTAACCATGATATTTTTATTGGAAGATTTATGTATAATTTTTTTTGTTTATGGGTATTTGGTGTAATTATTCATGGAAGTACTAATTGATAATTGTGAATGGGAGAAATTATTATTAATATGTTAGAGGTGGTTGATATTTCTGATTGTAGTTTTGGAGAGGTGGGTGGTTTCATATGAGTGTTGGATATGATAATTATAATTATTGTTCTATGGAAGTGTGTTATCGATATACAAATATTGGTTAGTGTGTTTATTTCATATTTGATAAGTACTTTATAGAATGGATTGAAAATATTAATTCTTGTTTGTGGATAAATTATTATAGAAGTATGCTTCCTTGTAGGTAACTTTGTATTTAGTTTTGTGGTAGAGTGTATTGTTCTGTCTATTGTTATATTTCAAGTTTGAGTTTAGTGAATTTATAGGTAGAAGACAAATATTGTTGGCTTGCTATGCAAAATATAACAAGCACGCATTACAATGAACAATTTTTCATATTTTTTAATAAAAAATAATGACGAACATTTTCTAACCCAACATGAGACATATAATGTCGTTTTTAACTTTTTGACCGATATTAAAAATGGACTGGAATGACATTTAAAAAATGGACAATAATTATGGGCTTTAATGTCGGTTTAAAACTGGCATTAAAAGGTTTTAATGTCGGTTGACAACCGTCATTGATGATCGTGTTATAAAAGTTCTTTAATGTCAGTTGTCAATAATGTCGGTTTTAAACTGACATTGAAAATGGTGTACAATGTCGGTTTAAAACCAACATTAAAGACTTTTGATACACAATCTTCAATGTCGGTTGTAACCGACATTAAAACCTTTTAATGTCAGTTTTCAACCGACATGAAACCTAGAATTCTTGTAGTGCCGAACTTGTATCAAAATCCTAATTCAAAGTTATAAATTAAAAACTCTCACATTTAGTATACTTTAAAAATACATACTCCATCCATTCGGTATTTGACACAATATTTTGTAATAATTGTAAACAAATACATGAAAATAAAAACTTCTCTCGCAAAATTTTCATCTACCTGGTAATATGAGTAACAAAAGCCTCCAACTCCCGGCGAGAATCTCCACCATCTTCTAATGACCGTCGTAAAGCTTCCCCTAACCTCTCTGCATTCCTTCTTATCTCTGCCCCTTCCTTCGACACTATCAATCTTTTCACCGCTTCCTCCACAGTTGATGCCACCACCACCTCCTCCCCTCGTTCCCACTCCTTCACCACCAACCCTACTCGCAGCACCTTTGTCATTAGCACCGCGTTCCTCGGCTGGTCTGAGTGCATTGGCCATGTTGCCATTGGTACTCCCATTGTCATGCTCTCCATGCACGAATTCCATCCACAATGCGTCATGAACCCTCCGATTGTCCAGTGGTTCAGTATCTCTAATTGTGGTGCCCACTCTCTTATCACCAGCCCTCGGTCACCAATTAACTCTTTGTAACCTTCTTCAAGCTCGAATTTCTTAACATTGATGTCATGGAAGATGTCGCCTTTGTCGGCATCCCGGAGGACCCATATGAACTTTTGGTGGCTTCTTGCTAACCCAATTGATATTTCTTCAATTTGTTTGTCGTCCATCGCTGTCGTCGTTCCAAAAGAGACGTACATCACTGATCTTGGCTCTTGTCGATCTAACCATGACAAACAGGCGTGATTAGACGATGACTTTTCCCCATTCTGAAACATAAAGAAATACAAAATAATATGTTATGATGATCAAATTAACCTTTGAAATCCATTTTTAGCATCCCTTTAAGAATTTGTGTGTCAAATTCTTCTAATCAACCTACCTTTCAAATTGTTAAACTATTGATGTCATTTAATTTATCATAATCTATTAGTTTAGTTTTTTTTTTTTTTTTTTTGTTGATTCTTGATTGAACACAATGTTAGAGCAAAATAAAATTTTTCGTCAAACTTCTTTAATGTCGTTTTTCATCTTATTTAATGTTGATTTTTACTTGTCGAATATTCTCTATAAATTTACAAGCTTCCAATTAAGGGAGAGCAGAGATATTGATATTGACAAATTTACTGAAATCACCTAAACCTTTTAGATTAATTGATGATATAGAATATTCTTCAAAAACCAAGTAATACCTTCAAGTTTTTGACAGGGTTGAAAGGACCCAATGCCCAATGATGAAACTCATGTTCAACCCTTTCAATCATCTTCAAAGATAAGCCTTCAATCAATCTACTAGTGTTATAAATTTTCCCAGCTGTCCTTTTCGGTAGCTGAGACAATTGTGATAACATGAACTCCAAAGCCTCTGCTGGAAAACCCCTTTGGAGTGAACGAACATTCGATTTCTTCAAAAAATACTCTTCATAAAATGTCATAGTTTCATGATCACAACCATGGCCAATGACAATTCCTTTACGCTCCAAGCTTTGGAGAGCGACGACAAAGGGTGAAATACTATGAAAATTGTACGATTCAACATTGAAGATGGTGTCTACAACTTGAACGGCAGACGACATTAGCGAATCGTGGATGACGACAAGTCGTTTCACTTTCGAGGAGAGTGAACGAAGGAAGGCAGCGAGAGGGCGACGAAGGTGGACCGCCGCGGCAGTGAAGGTGGGGATGAGATGTGAGGGGAATTTGTGAGTGGCATTGGGGTTTGGAGAAGGAGAAGGGATTATTGGGATGTCAAAGTCATGAAATTGGATCATGTGGCTGCTACATTCGCCACCACTGCGAAGCTGGGCTTGGCGATTGTGGGTGGCCGTGCCAAGAAAGTGAACGGGGATGTTGAAAGCGGAGAGGAGGCGAGAAAGGTGGAGGAGCTGGTTCAGATGGCCCTGCGCCGGTAGAGGAACCATGACAACGACGACAGGAAGATGGTGTGAATTTTTGGCGACATTAGTGGAGACGGCATTGTTTTGGTTACTCATTAAAAAGAAAAGGGAAGGCTTGCTAGCAATATTTTGGTAATATTTAAGTTTGATGATACCTTCTAATCCATTCAAAGTACAAATCTCTAATAAATTACTTGGTGCGTTTCAATTCAGCAAATCCATATATATTGTGAGAAAAAAAGAACTTTTTTTTCCCGCATCAACTTTTCTAAGCTGATAAACATTATTTCGATCCCTAAATTTATTGGTTTATTATCTATTCTTTAATTAATATTTTATAAAAATAAGTTAATTTTTTTTAAAAAAAAATAATTCAAAAAACTTGTTCTTATTTTTAGAATTTAAATAAAAATTTATTGTAATTAAGAAATAGAGAGAAAATCGACTTAATTTTTAAAAACTAAAATTCAAAAACGAAATCACCAGTAACTATTTTTTTCATTTCTTAAAATTTATTATTTCTCTCACTAAATTTTTCTCATTCTTTGACTAAAATTTTCTCTCTCTCTAATATTTTGTGTACCTCCTTAATTTCTAAAAAAAATAAAAAAGTTACTATCAATTTATTAAAAAAAATTATTCTAAGAACCCCTTTAATCCAATAAATGAGCCCCACAATGTACTTAAAAAAACTAAGATGAAATACAATAACTAAGAACACATAATAAATCAATAAAAAAATTTCTTAAAAAATAAATTAATTAATGAAATTTCCATAAGCTATTTAAATATAACCATAAATATGGAGTTAAATGGAATGTTTTCACTCATTAAGAAGCAAGCTTCTAGTTCTTTTTATGGCCACAGCAACCCTAATTTTGATCCTATCCTGTGGACGTTGAACTTGGTGGAATTTTTTGACCGGCAACCCTAATTTTGATCCTATCCCGTGGACGTTCAACTTTGCTTATTTTTCCCATACCAATAGGGTAGACCTCATTGATATATATGTTTCCTTCTATAAAAAAAAAAAAAAAAAAAAAAAAAAAAAAAAAAAAAAAAAAAATTAGGTGTTTCGTTATATTACAACTATATTTGTAAAGACCACCTTGTGACAAATATATTTTAAGAAACTAAAGTCATGACTTTAACTTTTTTGTAATTGCAAGTGTGGTAATCACATAGTAATCACAGAGCAACCACATAACAATTACATAGAAATTAAATAGCAATCAAATTTTCAGGAAAATTTTTTTTTGCCACGTTTGCAAAAAAACAAAACATAAGAACAAGCGCCTAATTTTCAAATTTTTTTTTATTAAAGTTGCAATTGCCCCTATTAAAATTTGTCACGTGACAAATATATACATTTTTCAAAGAGATGGAATTATTATTATTATTTTAATATGCTATAGAAGTGATTTGCATGGTATACGGACCTAGCTCGTACTTAATTATTGCTCTTTCTTTTATTAAGTGACACTCTTATAAATACATTTTAAGATAATTGCAATGAGTAGTATTTTTGTGGCTAATAATTAAGTGCATAGCAACATTTTTAAATAATTACAAATATAGTAAAATCCAAGTGATAGATTCTACGGTAATGTCTCTTATTAATGATATAGTTAATTACGGATAGATTTCGATCGGTGGATCTAAATTTTGATATATCTGCAAATTTTTTTGCATGGTAATACTTTGAATCAGATTAGTATATTTACATTTCTCTTATTTCTTTATTAAAAAGTAATTCAACATCTTAATTTGAAGTTGAAAAAATTATTGAAAAACAAAATTTTAAAAAGGTTAGAAAATGACTTGGCCTAAGCTTTCAAATAGAGTAAGAGCTATGTTTGTTATTTTTTTATTTATTTTATTATTATTATTATTATTATTATTATTATTATTATTATTATTATTTTGCTGTCTGTGAATGAACTATTTAAAACATAAGTCTTGAAATTTAAAGACCAAGATATAAATAAATTTAGAAGTTTGACTAAAGAGAACATTTTGAAGATTTAGAGATAAAATATGGAACAATATTAAAAGTTAAAAGTTTAGATAAAATTAGAAGTTTAATTATGTTAAAAAATATATTAAAATCTTATCTAAGAAATTATTAATTTATTATGTCTATGAAGTAGGAGATTTTATTCTTAGAAAGTGGGACATGTTGACCTTGGATACAAGTAAAAAGTTTAATATTCTTTTCTCAAAAATTTACTTTATCTTAAATAAGGCAAATAAAACAGAATAATTTTTCGAATATTTATTAAGGACCGCGTGTTTTTCTCTTAGAATTTCAGTGTACAGGTTAAAAAAAATAAAAAAAATAAAAAAATTCAATATTATTTATTAGAAAATATTACCATTTTAGTCCTAAGGTTCATGAGTTTTTAAAATGAACCCTTCTAGTGAAAATTGTTATTTCCCACATAAGTAAAAAAGTTAACCTTTCCAAACTAACCATTTTAAAAAACTATTTTTCTAACATCTTTCTTACTTTTTCAATTTTTATTGGAGAGACCCTGATATTACAAAAATACAATTGTGAGAAGCAAAAAGACAGGTTTCTTCAAATGAATATCCATAAGATTTTTAACATTTTCTCTTAAAGTCTTTTTTCATCTAAAAAATAAAAATGGTAATACAAAAACAAACCTAAAACTTACAAAAAAAATAAAAAATAAAAAATTCCATAAGTTTTTTTAGAAATATGATATTGGCTAAATATATTTGTTTATGTTCATTGGCTTCACTTTCTTGAGTTTTCTAGAGTTGTTTTTTCTCTTGTCCTAGATGGATCTTGTCTTAGAAGTTGACTTTTCAGTTGTTAATTTTGCAAAATATTTTTTTCCTTATTTATCATATTGTATAGAATATGTCTTATGGAATATTTTCCTTTATGCTGGGCTAACGATTTTCTGTCAGCTTATTTTCCTTGTTTCCACTGTGCTATTTATGCTTAAGAAGATCATTTGCTAGGGTTGTCGCTGCATTCATTTTTTGAGCATATTATGTGGCATCTTTATTTAGTAAGAGCTTTCTCTTTGAAGTGAAGACAAAGTTCTCTATATTGCATTTGTGGCAGTATGTTTGTCATTAATTCTCATCACTGTTCACAAAGATTGGTTAGGCTTAGAGGGAGTCTAAGACTTTGTTCATCAAGAAGGATTTCTGAAGCCTTAGGGGAAGCCTAAGTTGCTTTGCATTAAGAAAGGAGTTCTCATTACTTAGGGGGATTCTAAGTTCTCTTTTGAAAGAAGTTCACAAGTAGAAGGAAAGATATTATTGATGTGTTGTAAATGTGATGAAATAATGGTATGAAATTGCGGTGATAAGTTATGCGTTGCACATGCAAGTTTTCCTAGTAAAACCCAAGTATAAATCTCACTAGGTTTCCTGGCAAGTCCAGGGTTGAACACAGGGACTACTGAGTTACTATGCGACAGTAAAATTTGATTTCTTTGTGGTGGCAAAACAAATAAGTTGGTTGGTGTTTTGTTTAAGTATAAATCCTATGCGACGGGTTCGAGTAGAGAGTTGAAGAAATCGAGAACTACAATAAGCATGTAATGAATGGGTTGAGAAGAGATTTAGCTAACACTTCTTAAGATTGCGTTCAAGTTGTGCGATCATGATACACATACACAACAACATGTTATCTCTCAATGCAAATGCTATAGTTCCTATTTCTAGGACGCATGCGATGTATACGATAATGTTAATAGAACTTATGTCTAAGCCTCTATTCTTGTCTATGCGATGATGAATGATGCAACATACACAAGGTGACCGCATACTATCATATCCTATTTCTAGGATGCATGCGATGTGTGATAGCAAACAGAACTTATGTCTAAGTTTCTATCTCTTGCTTATGCGGTTCTATTTTGACACTCTCAAGCCTAGATTCTAATCTTACTCTCTCAAGTCTAGATTCTTTATTTAGACTACTCTCTCAAGTATCTCTAAAGGGTGAATGACACATGCATAAGACAAGATGATCACATAAAGTGAAGATCTTAGGTCATGCTAGCTAAATGCTTCTCTACTCATTCAGAAATTTAGTTACTCATGCGAAATAATGAGAGATTGAACATAAGTTGAAATGAAATTTTCATTGTTTATAAATTAGATGCATAATATAGAATAACAATAAGAATGTAGAGATAAGAAGCCCGGTAGCAATGTCTTGCTTCCCATGGCCTTTTACACTATCTCTTCACTTCAACTCTGTCCAAAAGAATATCCTTGCACTCGCAAGTGTTGGCCCTCTCTCTGTTTGTAGTACTTCCTGGTAGTCATTTGAGCTGTCCAGGAAAGTCCTCTCGGCGTATTCTCTCTTCAATCGCCTCCACCTTCTAAGTATAAGAATATCTACAGACTAACGATTATCTATTTGTATATGATCTATCTTCTATATGGCGAAATTTTTATCGATGGTGGCCTTCGGTATTTATAGAGCTCAAGGTAAAGAAGCTTTTCCCTCTAATGATTGTAATGATGGATGGTCATTAAATCTTCTGATCTGATGTGCCGATTAATGGTCACCGAAAAGTTGAATGTACTTGCTACAGTGTGTCATTAATGGCTTGTCAACTAAATTCGGATTCGACCGTCATCAGTTTTCTGTCCCATCATGATTTATTATGCTTTCACCTTGATGTGTCGTCTTTATGCGGCCACCTTCTTGAACAACAACTTTGCGGTCATATATGATCGCATGACTTTGCGGTCGCAATCTTTCAATGCGCGCGGACTCCCAATTCCTTGGATCGCAATTTAACTTATGCCAACGCATCTTTCCTGCACAAAAGAAGTAAATTAGCTGTTGTTATACGATAGGCGCATGCAATCACAATATTCTCAGTTTAACGCTTTTGGACATGATTTGTATATTTTTATTATCGCATTCCCTCAGTGTTTTACTCATTTTTGTTGTAATAATGTGCATTTCTACCCGTTATCACACCCCCAAATTTAAAACAATGCTTGTCCTCAAGCATAAACTAAAGATTTTCCTTAGATAGTCAGCCACATTTTCCTTACCTAGATTTCTCGAGGTGCCTTATTCAAATCTTATGAATCAAAATCTTCTTAACTTCTATCCTAGTCTCTTCCTAAAATATTTCTAATACTTAGGGACCACAAGTTTAACCATCAAAAAGACTTTACTTGTTTCCAAGACATCGCATGATTTATTTCAGAACATTTTCCAACTGGGGTGTTTCCAAATGATTTTATCCTTGTGAGGTTTAGATATTCTCTTTGTGACCTTGCGCCGATCCAAGGGCCTTGCCTTTGTTTTCGCTTGCCCCCACGAGTGTCATGCGAGCATCTAACTACGAGCAAAACAGTCTTTCTCAGTCTAAACTCATGCCCATTTGGCAGCGAAGTTGCGATCACTTGATTTATGTGTTGATCACAATTCCTACCTTTGTTTTGGCTTGCCCCCATGGGTGTCATGCAAACATCCAACTACGAGTAGGATCCGATCTCAACGTTATGATTTTTTTTCTTTGAGATGTCTAAAAGTAGCAAGATTGAAAATAAATACCGGCACCTACAAATTTATATGCAGCAACGTCCTTATTGTTGATAGACTGGAATGATTCATGCGATGCTCTTAGGAAGTTTCGTAAAAGTCATTTTGAAAGAAAGCTAGTGGACCACTAACTTCTAGAAATATTTCATGAATTGACCGTCCTTAAATTAAGTTGATTCTAGTACATGCGATGAGAGATACAAGCATGAGTTTCATCATTGAAATCATAATTGGTACGAAAAACATTGCGGTAACTGACTAAAGTAATCAACAGTCAATGATTGCACTAACTAAATAGGATGCGATTGTAAAATTAGCAATGTTAAAATTAGATGCGATAGTGCAAAATTTGGAATAAGAAAAGTCAAAGAAAGATACAACCCCCAAATTTTCTTTGTTGCCTTCATCGACTGTGATCGCATCCTTCTTTGCAGTGAGCTGATTCATCGGTTGCGATGGGCTGAAT
The DNA here is from genome assembly GCF_009727055.1 of Benincasa hispida. Lineage (NCBI taxonomy): Eukaryota > Viridiplantae > Streptophyta > Magnoliopsida > Cucurbitales > Cucurbitaceae > Benincasa > Benincasa hispida. The sequence continues at coordinate 596,552 of NW_024064833.1, read as the reverse complement.
GAACTGGTCACGTTTTTCGGTCATCACGTAGTTTCACCATAATCGTTTACTACGATCGTTGCTTAAAAAATCAAGAGGGTAAAAAAAAAATATATATGAAAGACAGAGTTGATAATTTTGAAGAGTAGTGTTTGTACAAAAAGGGTAGAGTAAGTTCATGAAATAAAGTTATAAAAAGGATACTTGAAAAAATGCGTCCCTGATGAGTTTGTATCGCATAATACCGCAGGGACTGCTCATTTTTTCTTCAGTCAGGAATTCCTCAGGTCCACGGAGGTTTTCTCGTGTTGCAATTTGTTGGGTTTTATGTTCTAAAACTCGTGGTACGTAAACAATGAAACTTATTCTGAAAATTCAATAAATGTGTTATTAAATAAATCTATTACTTGAATAGAAATCCAAAAAACCTAAAAGTCCCTTGACTGTTTGATGAGTACTTGAACTTTATATGGAGACATAAAGGTGGATCGGGTTCGAGTAAATAGTCAAAATGATCTATAATACATGGATACGGTTGGGTACCTTATTATGGTAATACTATTGGATATGACCTACTTTGTAGTTGTTACAAGGAGTTGTAAAGTGCTACAAACGAAGTGATCCTAATTCATTCATGTTGGACATGAGGAGAGGGGTTGGCCTTGTACAAAAGAGTTTGTACAAGATCGGACCACGAAATGAGTCCCTCTTACTATATAACGCTATTTACTGTTTAAGACTGACTATTTCAAAATGATGACCTAGGTAACTTGACCTTAATCCTGAGCTAACTATGAACTTCTGTTTATTCGGTATTGCCCTTAGATTTGCATAGGTGAGGGTTGGCTCAACAACGTCGGCCCATTATGACTGCCATTCAGGGGTAAGATTGGATAGATAACTAGGGACATAGGGTGCAAGAGGGAATTCACTCCTACCCGCTTTAGAGATAGTAGAGAGGTTGTTCCTTTAAGTGCTGATTCTGGGGCTTGAACAAAGGATCATGCCCTCCCATTTGGCATGAGAGGGACTCGATTTTGTGATTGGATCATAAAACAATTGTTCATTAGGGGATCAGTGGGGACTTAAGGAACAATTGTTTACTCCAAGCATGAGCTGCATTCCATGCAACACATCTCTTTGCATGATAGTCTGCAATATATTGAAGAGATTGGAGTGAAGAAAGGAGAGGTGAACCGACTGAATTTTTGTTGAAAAATTCGGATGAAGAAGGTGTTCTTTAGTGGGTTCTGTTCAATGAGTTTTCTCCATATTCCCTTTGATTCCAGCTTATTTTGAGTCCCACAACTCAATCTAGAGCACGAAGAGGACAGTAGGGAAGATCTTGTGGTGGTCTACACAAGGATTCAGAGGATTTTGTAGTTGGAAATGGGGACTTTGTTGGTTCGGCCAAGGTATGAAACCCATTATACTCTATTTTTAGCATGTTTCTTTTCAACCAAAATTAATGAATTAGAATACTCATGGATCCTGTTCCCTTCCGCTGCGATCTAGTGTAGATCCAACACAAGTCTCCTCCGTGATACATCTTGACTCTGCCCGTTGACCTTGAATATGTTGTTCCCTTCTTCATTGGTTAACTTGACCGCACCATGCGGGAATACCTCTTTGATTATAAATGGTCCAGACCAATGTGACTTTAATTTTATGGGAAAAAGTCGTAGCCAAGAATTATATAACAAGACCTTCTGTCCAACCTAGAGATTCTTCTCGCATAGTTGTTTTTCATGCCAACGTTTTGCGCGCTCCTTGTAGATCTTGGAATTTTCATATGCTTGAATTCTCCATTCGTCTAGCTCAATCAGCTAAAGTTTTCTCACTTCCCCTGCAATCTTTAAATTAAAATTGAGCTTCTTCACTGCCCACAATGCTTTGTGCTCCAATTCAAGCAGTAAGTGGCATGCCTTCCCAAACACCAGCGCATACGGTGACATGCCTATAGTTGTTTTATAAGCGGTCCTGTATGCCCACAAGGCATCGTCCACCTTCATGGCCCAATCTTTGCGTGAATGATTCACCTCATTCTCTATGATCAATTTGATTTCCCCGTTAGACACTTCGGCCTGGCCATTTTTCTGTGGATGATATGTGGTGGCGACCTTATGGTGGATATTGTACTTGAGCAGCAATTTTTTGATGATGCCATTGACAAAGTGGGAGCCTTCATCACTTATTATGGCACGTGGGGTGCCAAAACGAGTGAAGGTATTTTTCCGCAAGAATTTGGAGTCTATCGTTGCATCGCTTGCGACGCACGATACTGTTTCAACCAATTTGGAAACATAATCGACGGCCAACAGAATGTATTTGTGACCATTTGATGGTGGAAATGGTCCCATGAAGTCTATGCCCTATACGTCGAATAACTCCAATTCTAAGATAATATTCATTGGCATCACATTCTTCCATGAAATGTTTCTCATGCGTTGGCACCTATCGCATCTTTTAGAATAGTCTTTTACATCTTTGAATAGAGTCGGCCAAAAATACCCACTTTGTAGCACTTTTGCTGATGTGCGTTGACCTCCAAAATGTCCACCATACGGTGAGTCATGGCATTGGGACAGTATGTGCTGATGAGTAGTCTCTGGTACATAGATGCAAAATCTGGTCTGACCCCCTTTTGTAAAGATTTGGCTTATTCCGATAATGGGATTTACATTCGTGCATAAGCCGCCTTTTTTGGTGGGTTGTGTAATTTTTCGGAAATTGTTCACAAACCAGATAATTGACCACATCTGCGTACTATGGTAATTCTTCAATTTTGAACAACTGCTCATCTGGAAAAGATGTGTTCACCTTCGACTGATTGCGGTCGACTTTTGGATTTTCTAATCTTGATAGGTGGTCCGCAACCTGGTTCTCTGCCCCCTCGCGGTCAATGATTTCCATGTTGAATTCTCGGAGAAGGAGAACCCATCGAATCAACCTCGACTTTGCATCTTTCTTGGTCATTAAATATTTGATTGCCTAGTGGTCGGTTTGAACGATCACTTTGGATCCCAACAAGTAAGCTCTAAATTTTTTCAGTGCAAAGATCACCGTAAGAAGTTCTTTTTCAATGGTAGTGTAATTCACTTGGGCAAGGTTCAAGGTTTTACTCGCATATGCGATGGGGTGCAACATTGTTTTTTTCTTTTGTGCTAGCACCGCCCCTATTACATAACTGCTAGCATCACACATTAGTTCAAATGGCTTTGTCCAGTCAGGTGCGATCAACACAGGTGCGATTATCAATGCATCCTTCAGTATTTTGAATGCGTTGAGGCATTGTGAATCATAGTCAAATGCTCTATCGGCCTCCAGCAACGCACTCAATGGTTGGGCAATCTTCGAAAAGTCCTTCAAAAAACGACGTTAAAATTGTGCATGTCCCAGGAAACTCCTGACAGCCTTCACATTTGTTGGTGGTGGAAGCTTTTCAATGGCCTTAATCTTCACCTTATCCACCTCTAACCCTTCCTTGAAGACTTTGTGCTCGAGCACAATACCTTCATTTACCATGAAGTCTCACTTCTCCCAGTTCAGCACAAGATTTGTCTCTTCACATCTCCTTAGTATCTTCTCTAAATTGTTTAGACAGACTTCATACGTTTTCCCATAAACCGAGAAGTCGTCCATAAATATTTCCATTGAATCTTCAAAATACTTAGAGAAGATGGCCATCATGCACCTCTAGAATATGCCCGGCACATTGTATAATCCGAACGACATGCGGCGAAAAGCAAACGTTCCATATGGGCAGGTCAATGTGGTTTTCTCTTGGTCTTTAGGAGCGATCATTATTTGGTTGTAGCCCGCATACCCGTCCAGAAAATAGAAGTAATCATTTCCTGCTATGCGGTCTAGTATCTAGTCAATAAAAGGCAAGGGGAAATGGTCCTTCTTCGTCGCCATATTGAGTTTGCGGTAGTCCATGCAAATCTGCCAACCAGTGACGGTCCTCATTTGTATCAAATCATTGTTTGCATTTGGAACTACTGTCATTCCTCCCTTCTTGGGCACGCATTGCACGGGGCTGACCAACGTGCTATTGGCAATTGGATATAAATGCCTGCATCCAACAATTTAATTATCCCCTTTTTCACAACCTCCTTCATCGCAGGGTTCAGTCTGCATTGAGGTTTGATAGATCCTTTTTGGTTTTCTTTGAGACGTATCCACTACATGCAATATGTGGGGTTGATTCCTCTTATGTCTGCTAGCATCCACCCTATTGCTTTGATGTACTTCTTTAGGATGCTAAGCAGCGCATTTTCTTGTTCTTCTTGTAGCGCAAAGGAAATTATCACTAGCAGAGTTTCATTTTGCCCCAAGAAAACATACTTCAGATAGCTTGGCAAGGTTATTAATTCCACGGTAGGTGGTTGTTCCAAGGATGGTTTTTGTGCTTTTCTGTTTCATTCAACGTCAATTTTTCTTCTTTGTTTTTCGTTTCCATGATCGCATTGTAGGTTTCTACAGATGCGATCGCATCCTCTCTTTCATCTTCATCTTTGGACTCTTCTTCTTCATTACATCTAGGTTCATTGTCAGAATCTGATAGATCTTTGTCTTCCGGATACTTCATGGCTTTAATAATGTCAAACCTAAGCTTCTTCCATACACTTAATGTGATCTATCCCTTGTACACATCAATTTGAGCACGACCAGTGGATAAAAATGGTCGTCCCAATATGATGGGTACATCCTTGTCCGCTTCATAATCGAGAATGATGAAATCTGTCGGTAAAATAAATTTTTCCTATTAACTAGGGACATCCTTCACCTTCCCCTCTGGATGAACTAGGGACCTATTCCCTAGCTGAAGGGTTACCGTTATGGGCGTCAGCTGCCACACGTTTAATTATTTGAAAATTGACAAGGGCATTAAGTTTATACTGGCCCCGAGGTCGCAAAGCACTTGACCAATATATATCCCACCAATTGAGTAGGGTATCGTGAAACTTTCGGGGTCACGCATCTTCGGTGGAATTATGGTGTTTGACTTTTGCGTTAACGCCACCGTTGCGAACTTTCCTGTGCTCATTTTCTTTGTCATCGTGTCCTTTAAAAACTTCGCATATTTTGGCATTTGTTGAATTGCTTCTGTGAAAGAGATGTTGATGTGTAACTATTTTAACATGTCCAAGAAGCGATGATACTGCACTTCATCATTTTTCTTCTTCTTAAGTCTTTGCGGGAATGGTGGCAACTACATCTTCATGGTTCCCTGTTCTATAGGCTTAGAAATGGACGCAACTTCCAGTTCCATCGTCTCATTTTCTTCTGGTTCTTTCTGGGTCAACGAGGTATTGGATTCCATTGCAACTGGATTAGTCCTACTTGGCTCTATTTTCTCATCCCCTATTGTATTTTCACTTCGCAAAGTCATGACTTGACATTGCTCCTTTCCTATATTCCCCGGGTTGCAAGGGAGCTCGGTTGAACTTGGCAATGCCTCTGGTGGTCTATTTTTCTGTTCGTCTGCAATCTGTCCTATTTGGATTTCAAGATTACGGATTGAAGTCGCCTGATTCTGAAGCATCGTCTCATTCTTTTCTATGTATTGCTTTAATAAGCTCTCCAGGGAAGAAGATGGCGGCACTTGCGAGCTGCTAGCTTGATTTTGTGATTGACCGTTTGTTCACGGGAAAAATCCTTGCGGCCCTTCTTTTTACGCCATGGGTTGATAACTCTGTTGATTATTTTTCGATGCGAAATTGGGGTGGTTTCTCCACTTGGGGTTGTACGTGTTAGAGAAAGGATTGTTCTTTACGAAGTACACAGATTGCGGGTTTCTTGGACATTCATCCATTGGATGGGCTTCTCCACAAGAGGCACAACTTATGCTCATTTGATCAATTGCATTGACCTGCCCTCTATGCATTCCCAAGCTATTGATTGCAATGCCTTGTATCAGATTCATCATCACATTCATTTGATTTTGTAGGGATGTGATGGCCCCATTGTTTGTATCACCTTTTCGAATTTTTAGTCGTTGATCGCTTTCCCTCCAATCTTCGAGATTCTTTGATATGCGATCAAGATTTTTAGCCTCATCATACGTTTTGTCAAGCAGACCTCCAGCTGTTGCCGTATTGGCAACCGTCTGTAATGCAAAGTTCAAACCGTGATAAAAGATTTCCATTTGGAGACAGTCAGGTAAGCCATTGTGTGAACCTTGAGCCCTAATTTCTCCACTTGAGTATGTTCCCTACTGAGACCAGTATGGTGAGTAGGTTGATGTGGAAATTAATGTGTAATTTAGAGAAAATGGTGAAAACTTAGAAGAAAAGTGTGAATTTAAAAGCTCGACTCTTGGGTAAAGCTTGGGAAAATTGGCTAAGTGTAACCCATGTGTTGGAAGCTAGAAAATTGGCTAAGTGTTGTTCCATGCATTGGCCTTGCTCATTTTAGAGGTTATTTGGATGTTGAAGGAAGCCAAAGAGTGGCCAAGAGAAACGCATGCGGCAACCAGTGTCTTGAGGGATTAGCAAAACATGCAATAGCCTCAAGTTGCACGGACATGGGTGCTGGGCATTGGAGGTGCTCGCGCGGGACGATTGTGTAGTAATGAACGGGCGCTGGATGATAAATTGTAAAAATACAAGTTATTTATGCTGCCTTATTCAGATATTGTGGCCAAAAGAGAGAAAATATGCGTTGATTGTATGAAAATTAGCTAAGAAATATAATAATCACAAATTATCGCAAATACACCCACTAATACCATTAAGATGGTAGAAAAGGATATTTCAAATCTGTTTTGCAGGAAACCAAGTCACCGCTTACGATCAAGGCTCAGAGAGAAACTGAATAACGCATCTCTGTCGCATTGTGCCCGTCAAATCAATACTGAAAAGACGACCAACGCAATGACGGCGCAATGCGACAGTCGATCTAGAGCTGAACTTTAACCGCATGCGATAATAAAAACAACATCGCATGCGGACACACGATCAAAAGATGCAAATAAGCAACGTAAACACGGAGGATTGTGAAACGTGTACAACTAACTGTTGTGCATATTCGATGGACATATTGCATAACAGAAGGAATATTTATTCCACCATTTTCGGACTTTCCATAATAATGAAGTGGGGACCACAAGTCAGAGAGTCAAAGCCTTTAGCCTATAAATACCCTTAAAGAATTTACTGAAAAATATACTTGATACGGGGGATAATTGATACGAGGCTATTGAGAGAGAGCTGATCTGAGTGTTGATCGGAGGAAATCCGAGAAGAGAAGAGACAAGGCTGAGAGATGAGTCTCAGTGCAATTCTGCCAAATCCCCATCGAGAAGCTCTGTATTTAGATCCCTTCTACCAGTTCAGCAAGCCTGAGAGGGAAGCTCATCTGTCCATTCACTCCATCAACATCGACAAGCAATTCTCCATTCCAGATCTGTGCCAAGACTTTGGCGCTATTTGTATCTGTTTCTAACTCTCATTCATCAAGTGTATTTCATTTTCTTAATCTCTTCATTCACAACCATGTATCAGACGCTAAATAGTATTATTGAATGTCTTGATCATTTCCATTTCCACTTTTCTGTCTATTTCCATTCCTCCATAAATCGTTGTCTCCATGATGTTTTTTTAATCCCTTGGTGATTAATATGAATTAAACAAGTAACTTAACCCGTGTTAAAGAAATAAAGATGTTTAGCTAAAGCATGCTAGACGACATCTTCATCTATGAGAGTAGAAGTGAAGATGCCATTCTGATCTATCGAGAGAAGGTTAGAAGAATGCATTAACTAAAGCGAGAAGTACTTCCAGAGATGGAAGCAACCCTGCATTCATTACGTTTTCCCTGTTTCACCGTAGAGATATGGGAACACGGCCAATCATCGAGAGGTGTAAGCCAAGGGAAAAGACATTAACACAAGATCTTCCTTGAATAATTTATTATGAAACCCGGATTTCTATTTTCCTTACTTAAGCGGGTGATAAAAGGAATTAAATAAGTGAAAATTAAATCCTATGTTAAAGGGAAGGAAATTTCTAAGTGTTAAGCAGATCTTCCTTGAATAATTTAAGTTGAGCTTTAATTGGTAAAATTGTAATGAAATTTGCCTAAGTGTAAAGTCAAAAAGGAACCATGCATTAAGAGACATTAACACATAAGATGAGAGGAAAGGCGACCTGCGTTTGTAGGGATGAACGCATGATTGGCCAAAGTTTAGGAAAAAGGCATTGCCAAGATTTGCTCATGCGTTGGGTATGCGTGAGCAAGAGCAGAGAAAGCGAGGTGTTGTGCATAAGGCACTGGGTAGACAATTGTCTAGTAGGTGAGCGGTGTAATGAGGTGGGCGATCATGTAGTGACTGCACGGAGATAAACAATGCTGAGAGCGCTGAGAGCACTGAGAGCAAGATCGTTGAGAGCGAGATGCGTCGAGCAGGCACACCGCGTGCTGTCGAAGGAATGCGTCGTGTGTTGCGTGCACATACCGAGCAGCCATGTCCCATACGTTGCACGCACCTATCGAGTGCCCATGCACGCACACGTCGAGCGTTGCCATGTGCTGCCAAGTGAGCCAAGCGCGTAGCCTACGCCATGCGTCCATGCAGCCGTGCGAGCGAGCAGCATAAGCCACACGCCCATGCATCGAGGCAGCACACCCATGCGTCCGTGAATTTGGCCAAGCTTCAAAGCGTCGTGCGCAGCTCAAGCGGCCAAGCACGCCCATGCGTCGAGCGGCCAAGCACACCTAAGCAATGGTGAGCAGCACCATGCGCCCATGCCAAGCAAGCCGTGCAAGTGAAATGATGGAAGGTCACCCTATGCGTTGGTGATGGATGATTTCTTGCAATGGCTAAGTTAAATTGTTATGCTATGCGTTAGGCAAAAGTTGGACGCATAAGGGTGAGGACACAAAGGAAACGTCAGCCAAACCATGTGTCTTGTTGAGAGAAATTCTTAAGGGCTAAGAAATTTAGGTGGACACGTGTGGAGAAGACACCTTGGGCCAAGATGATGCAAGATTGCGTTGATGAAGGGAGGAGTAGACACTTAGCCATGCAGCCAAGTAGGTGGTGTCAACACCGGAGGAAGTCTGGACGCCTATAAATAGAGCCTTGAGACTTCATTTTCAAATCACAAATTTAGAAATTACGTGAAAAGAGAGCGAGTGGAGCAAACCATGCGTTGGAGCCAAACCCATGCGTTAGTCATAAGTGGACGCATTTGGACAGTGAGGGTGAGGAGGACGCATCAAATTAAGACGAGAAGATCTCCCAATCTACTTGTGCGTTTGGAGTTATTTCAAAGCCATCTAAAAGCTCTGAGAGTCTAGTTTTCAAAATGGGGCTGCCGGAGGAAAAATGCAAAGGAACCGGCTTGGAGATTGAAAAGAAGGCAAAAGGGTCAGACTGTCGGATCAGTCTAGGCCAGTCTTGAAGATTCTGTGATTTCGGCCAAACCACGGGAAGTTTTGAGCTCATCTTTAGCTTAAGCTTCCTGAGACATTTTAGAATAATTTTGTAGAAGGAAGTCTTTCAAAATAAGGTCCAGAACAATGAGTAATCTAAGCTGTAATTTGAATCTGGATTCTAGGGGTGAAAAGGAGCCCGAGGAGCTAATAGAGTGAAAACCTTCTAAGAAATCAAGGTGAGTGGCTAAAATGTTTTGACTAAAACATTTTTCTTAAAATGTTTGATTACAACGTGTTATAGAAAGCATGTTTTAAAGAATAATATTATCATGCCTACTAGTTTTATAAAGTGATTTCCAAGCAAGCTACGAATTATGTTTCAAACGCATGCATGTATGAGAAATTGTTGAAAAACGATTTATATGTGTTAAATATGTTCAGCATGCGTTAGCATTTTTAAAGCCATGTTTTTATATGTGTTATACTTTGCATGCTTTAAAGGGAAAGTCATTTATGACTAGTTTTACTAAAACGTGATACCGAAGGACATTTGAGAAGGTATCCGCCCAACTAGATACTAAAGGACATTTGAGAAGGTATCTATTGACACTGAAGGATGTTTGAGAAGGTACGAAGCCAACAGAATACTGAAGGACATTTGAGAAGGTATCCTAGTAGCTCGATACTGAAGGACATTGAGAAGGTATCTGAGTAGAAGTACCTAATGTGTGACGGTACTTAGTGTGGCCACAGGTAAATAGAGTCAGAGATTGAGCAAAAGGGTTCTCTCTAGACTAGTAGTTGGTGTTGGGATTGTTTTACCAACAATGGGGTACTTTGAATTGAGAAATGATTTTACTGTTTTATGATTAAAATAGCTTTATATGTTTTATGCTTGGAAAATGTTTATGCTGCAGTAAACGTACTGTAGAAGCTCATGTTTCAGTTAAACTCTTTATTGAGATTTTGCATGAGAATCAACTATGTTTTTTGGGTCACTCACTGGGCGTAAGCTCACCCCATTTTCAAATGTTTTGTTCCCCCCTATGTAGCGGTCAAATCCTCTGAAGATAGCTCCGTGTCTGCTCTACCACTAAAGGACCAAAAGACTTGTAACTATTTGCTAGGTGGTTAGTGTTAATTTTGTACACATGTTACTACTGTTCATATAGGGACTAGGGTTTGTGGGTTTTGGGATTTGTAAATCTAGTGTTGTAATGACTCTAAACATATTATGTTTATAAGTTAATAAATTGTGGGCCTAAAGACGTCCCGTTGCATATGAATTATAATTGGTATCAGAGTTATTCCACAAGAGTTATTAGGCAGTAAGTGTCAGCCCAAGGGTTGGTAGCTACTGCAGTCACGCCTTTCTCTAGGCAAAGAAGGTGTTTTGGGACGGGGTGTGACACTTATGCGTTTAACGCAATTAAGGAACTTGCGATGTTTGTACTAATTATCTTTTCTCTTTCTGTTTCACACATAAGACTTGCCACCGCATAACACGATCTATGTATATTCTTCACAGTTAGTCTCAACCTCAGTATCTTGTATCATCATAGCTTAGGTTTATTTTATCGCACTTTACCTTTATCGCAATTTACTTTATTATCGCATTTTATTGCTTATCTTTACTTTATCGCATTCTCAATTACCTGTACACACAAACTTTTTATAAATGGAAAACCCTTGGTCGCATATACCACAAATGTAATGCAATAACCTCAAACAGTCCCTTTGTTCGACCTCGGATCACACTGAGAAACTTGCGGTGGAATTATACTTGGTTCCAATGCAAGGAAACTTGTGACAACACATAGTATACTACAAGATTCTCATTTATAACGCATATCTAGAAGTAGTATCGCATAAAGAAAATAAAGTCATCATTCATCCACCTGTTGTATGGCATAAGATTAGAATACATTGCATAACTTAACTTGGGCGTTGGAGGTGCGCGTGCAGGACGATCGTGTAGTAATGAACAGATGCTGGACGATCGTGTAGCAAATGAGCAGCACTACACGATTGGGTATGCGATCATCTAGTAAGTGAGCGGCGCTAAACGATGAGGTAGGCAATCGTGTAGGCGGGTGCCAGGCGACCGTATAGAAAATGCGCGAAGCCAAGTGATGCGGTAGGCAATTGTGTAGCAGATGCACCACACTAGATGATAGTGCTATGCACTGGATGATAGCATTAAGCTATGGGGCGTTGGAACTACATGATCAGCATCAGCGTTAGACGATGACACTGGGCGATGGCACTACGAGATGGGCATGTGCACTAGACGATAGTCGTGCTTCGCTAGATGATGGGCGTCAGTGCTACACGATGAGCAAGAGATATGCGATAGACTGTGTGCTATGCAATAGGAGCAAACGCTATGCGATGGTGCTTTGCGACAGCAGTACTAGATGAAGAGTTAGGCGATGAGACAAGCCATGGTGGACGCATGGTGAAACGTCTGCACCTATTGCATAGTCGTGCTTCGCTAGACGATGGGAGTTAGCGCTACACGATGAGCAAGGCTTGCGGTATATAAGGTTGTTATTCATTGGTGATGTGCTATGTGCCGAGGACATCCGAGCGCATGCGGGCGCATAGGACAAGGCTAATACTATGCAATGGCGTTGAATGCATGGTGTGAACTATGCGACATGCTATATGAGGTTGGATGGAGGGATTTGTGGTTAGATGGATGCATATGAGGTTGGATGGACGCATTTGTGGTTAGATGGACACATATGAGGTTGGATGGACGCATTTGTGGTTAGATGGACGCATTTGTGGTTGGATGGACGCATTTGTGGTTAGATGGATGCATTTGTGGTGGATTTGCTAAGATGGCTTGCGATCATGAGAGTGTGGAATGTGTCGATGGTGATGCTAAATCATCCGGACATGTGACTTGTTTAGAAGAAATCTTGGGCCTTAAGCAAATGAGGTGGATGCACAAGAAGACATGCAAATTTAAGCATTAAGCAGGAGGACACCTAGATTGCAATGGCATGAAGGTTGTGTCGATAGTATGGGGAAAAGACACTGGGACATGTGGCCAAGTAGGAGGTGTCGGCCTTGGAGAGATTTTGGACGCCTATAAATAGGGCCAAGGACTTCTCTTCAGATCATAACTCAAATTCTCTTCAAAGAACAATAAGAAGAGTGTATGAAGGCTGATTTTGAGGAAACTATGTGTTGATGAAAGAACACATGTGTTGGTACCAAAACCATGCGTCGGCCATAAAGTTTCAAGAGGAGGAGACGCTGTCGGACAGTGAAGTCTGGAAATAGCATCAATTTCAGACGAGGATATCTCCCAGCATATTCTTGCATTTGGTGTGATTCTAAAGCCACCTGAAAGCTCGACGAGTCTAGTTTTCAGGGTAGGGCTGTCGGAGAAGAAGCTCTAAGGAATCGGGCTGGAAAGTGAGGAAAAGATAGAAAAGTCAAACTATCGAGTAAGCTTGGGCTAGTCTTGACAATTTGATGATTTCGGCCACAACACGAGAAGTTATGAGCTAAGAGTTTAAGGTAAGATTCCTCAGACATTGTAGAGCATGTTTTCAGAAGGAAGTATCTCAAGATAAGGCATAGAACTATGAGTAATCTGAGCTTTAATTTGAATCTGGATCTTAGGGTTCAAAAGGGAGCTCGAGGTAACCAAGGAACTTTTGGAGAGAAAGGTTCCTAAATGACCAAGGTGAGTGACTAAATATTTACAATGTTTTAAAGAAACTATGTTTTAAATAAAGATTATTCTCATGCTAGCTAGTTTTACAAAGTAATTTCCAAGCAAAACATGAGTTATATTTTAAACGCATGCCATGTATGAAAGTTTATTGAAAAATTATTTAGGTGTGTTTAAATACACCAAGCATGCATTAGTATCTTTAAAGACATGTTCTCTATGCGGTATGCATTACATGCTTTAAAGAGAAAATCATTTTATGACTAGTTTTACTTGAAACTCGATACCGAAGGACATTTGAGAAGGTATCCGACCAACTTGATACCGAAGAACATTTGAGAAGGTATCCGAGCAGCTCGATACTGAAGGACAAGTTTTGAGAAGGTATTTGAGAAAAAGTACCTAAGGTATGACGGTACTTAGTATGGCCACGTGCACGTAGGTAGTTAAGGTCAGAGATCGAGCAAAAGGATTCTCCCTTGACTAGCAGTTGACGTTGGGGTTTAACCACAGCAGGGTTATTCTCAACTAAGTAACAGTTTTAATGTTTTCTGATAAAAACAACTTTATATGCTTTATGCTTGGAAAATGTTTATACTGCAGTACAAGGTTACTGTAGAAATTTATATTTCAGTTTAATCTCTTTATTGAGACTTTTACATGAGAATCAGTTTTCTTTCTTAAGTCACTCATTGGCTAGCAAGCTCACCCCGTTTTCAAATGTTTTCCTTTCCCCCAGGTAGTGGTCAAATCCTTGGGAGAAAGCTTTGCATCTACTCTGCCACTAAAGGACAAAGATATTGTAACCCGTCTGTTAGGTGGTTACTGTAAATATTGTACACATGTTACAATTGTTCATATAGGGATTAAGGTTTTGGGCATCAGGACTTGTGAAACTAGTAATGTAATCTCTCTAAATATGTTGTGTTTTTAAACTTAATGAATTTTGCCTAAGAGGCATCCGCTGTGTATAAGTTACATGTTGGTATCAGAGATTTCTACAAGAGTTATTAAGCAGTAGGTGTCAACAAAAGGTTTGATAACTGCAGCAGTCATATCCTTTCCTAGGCTCAGAGAGTAGTCTGGGACGGGATGTGATAGCTTGGTATCAGAGCATAAGGTTCTGGGAAAGTTGAGGAATTAGTTTATACCAGCTTAGTACCAAAGCATAAGTTCTGCGAAGGTTAAAGAGTTAGTTGATACCAATTGGTATCAAAGCATGAGATTTTGGGTGAAAGAGAGAGTTCATGCATTAGATTAAGTCTCATAAGTAAGTCCCTAACTTGTGCACTTAATAACCAGGCAAAGATGCCAAGGAAAAGTGGCAGGCTGAGCAGGTTGACTGAGGAGAGGAATGTTGACCCTACCAGCGGAGGCCTTGAAGTTAGACAGGACCTAGATCCGAAGGGGAAGAGAGTTAGAGACCCAGTAAGGCAAGAAACAACCTCTGCAAATGAGTCGAGTATCCCACGGGTAGATGTAGATCCCCAGATGGAGGATCGAGTGTTTGGTAGAATCGCCCAAAGATTGGAGGCGAGTGTAGGATCGATTCAGACTGGTTCGAAAAATAAATTCGGCATCGAGAGGCTAAAAGCTTTAGGTGCCACGATGTTCGATGGAGCCATAGATCCAGTAGATGCTGAGGTCTGGTTGGACTCGATTAAGAAATTTTTTAATGTTATGAGATGCCCTGAGAACCGTAAGGTCGGTTAGCGACATTCTTGCTACAGAAAGGGGCTGAGAAATGGTGGAAAGTGATAGAGGCCAGGAAAAGCAGTTCAGAAACTATGACTTGGCCTAAGTTCAGAAAAGTATTTGAGGATAAATACTACCCTAGGGCTTTTAAAGAAGAAAAAAGGGAGGAGTTTCTTAGGCTAACTTAGGGATCGATGAAGTTTCTTAGGCTAACTTAGGGATCGATGATGGTTGCTGAGTACGAGCAAAGATTTACAGAGTTATCTCAGTATGCCCTTTCATCATTGCAGAAAAGAATGAGAGATGCAAAAGATTTGAGAATGGCCTAAGAAGGAAGATATGTACACCCATTACCTCTACACCTAATTGGGTGAATTTATTTTCCTTAAGTAGTTGAGTTAAGCTTAAATTGATGAAAAATTGACTAAGTGTTGGACTAGGCAGTGTTATGCATTGGCCATAAGATCTTGGAAAGATTACTTGGGTAAAGGGAAAAATTTAGAAATTTGGCTAAGTATAGAATGTTGTGTGGTATGCGTTGGTGAAGGAAGATGATTGTGTGGGATGCGTTGGAAGGGACCAATGCATTGGAAGAGGTTGTGTTGATGCGTTGGAAGGGTTGTTGGTGGATGGCATGCAGTTGAAGGAA
>NW_024064833.1:546932-581129 GCF_009727055.1 Benincasa hispida | reverse complement strand
GAAGGAAAATGGAAGTGATGCGTTGAGGGTTGGATGGACAAGGGTGGCGAGGACAAGGGCAAGGCATGCGGCATGCGTCGAGCGCCATGCACAACATGCAACCCATGGTTAAATAGGCCAAGCGCTGCTAAACGCCCAGCATGCATCGAGAAACATCGGCCAAATGCCTAGGCATGCGTCGAGCGCTGTCGAACACTGCCAAGCACTGTTGAGCAAGCGAAGCACCCATGTGTCGAGCGCTGCTAAACGCCCAGGTCGAGTGCTGCCGAGCGAGCCGGACGTGCATGAATTGTTGACCAGCACCCATGCTACATGCCCATGTGTTGGTGACTAGCGCCCATGTCAAGCACACATGCATCGATGCCAAACGAACGATGCGTTGATGCGAGCGAGCTATGTGTCGAGGACGAGCGACCATCCTACGCATTGGTGATGGCTAGCCCTTGTGATGGCTAAGTTGGATTGCGATGGTAGTGAGATGGCTTGCACGATGGATATGTTGTGACAAAGGCCATGCGATGAGCCAGGTTGGATGTGTTGGATGCGTTGGTGATGTACTATGCGTTGATGGCCTACTATGCATTGATAGCCTAATATGCGTTGAACATCCAAGAGTTTGTGGACACATATGAAGGATGAACTCATGGAGGATGTCATCTGGACATGTGGCTTTTTAGGAAGAATTCTTAAGCCTTAAGTAAAGAGGTGGCAACATAAAAGACATACAAGTCAGGGCCATGCGTTGGTGAAAGGAGAAGAAGACACATTGGGTTGTGCTAATGCAAGATTGCGTTGATGGTGTAAGGAAGAGACACTTGGTCATGCGGCCAAGTAGAGAGATGTCGGCCATAGAGCAATCTTGGAGCCTATAAATAGAGCCAAGGACATCAGATGAAACTCAAATTCTCTTCAAAAGAAATAAAGAATAGTGTATGGGGAGGAAACCATGCGTTGGTAGCAAGACCATGCGCTCGGTCAAGAGGTTCCAAGAGGGATGCTGTCGGGCAGAAAAGACAGAAGGTAGCATCAACTTAGAACGAGGAGTTCTCCCAGAATACTCGTGGCGTTTGATGTGATTCCAAAGCCATACAGAAAGATAAAGGAGTCTAGGTTTCATGGTGGGGCTGCGGAGAAGAAGCTCCAAGGAATCGGTCTGGATAATGAGAAAAGACAAGGGTCAGGCTGCTCGGGTAAGCTGAGCCAGTCTTATAGTTTTGATGATTTCGACCAAACTACGAGGAATTATGAGCTACAATTTTATGGTAGGCTTTGTATCTAGAATTCAGGATCCAAAAGGGGAACCAAGGAATCCTAAGGAACTTCGGAAGGAAAGTTCCTAACCAACCAAGGTGAGTGGTTATTGTGTGTTGTATTGTTGATATAATTACTATATATAGGTAAATATATATAGGGGATAATGTTAAATAATGAATCAGGGATATATGTTTATCTGATTACTATGCTTGTTAAGATATTGCTTGTATGTTTGTGTTGGAAACTTGAATATGTACCGGATATTATAGTTAGCATGCTTGAAAAGGTACTTGGCGGGAAATTATAGTTGGTTCGGTCAGCAGGAAATTATAGGTCGGTGATGACCGGTGGGAAATATAGTCAAGTTACCTAACCATAGCTAGCGGAAAAAATAGTCCGATGTGCACATGGTGGAGATAATAGGGTACAGGGAAAGTTTCCACAAGAATTGTTGTTGTCTTAGTGTACGTGTGAAGTACTGGGGATGTTTCAACATTGATAGCCAGCAGTCAAGCTGGGTTGATTGTTTTAACCAGTGGTCGAGATGGGGATTGTCCAGCGTTTTGGCTGGAAAATAATAATGAACTTGTGGTAATGTTCTTGTTGACTAGTATTGTTTTACCAAAAGTATATTTCTGTTGATAAAGTTGTTTGTTTATCTAAAGGCACCACTCACTGGGCATTATAGCTCATGTTTTTCATGTTTTATGTTTTACCCCCTCCCCCCAGGTAGTGAAAGAGTGAGGAGTTTCCAAGGTGCCTGCTAAGATCAAGGTCTGCCAGTGCTACAGTTACACTTTCTGAGGGTTTTTATAGTTGTTGTTGTAATTTGTAATTAAGTTTGTGTATAAATGACACGTTCTTGTGTAATAAAATGGGCCTACTTAATGAGTTATCAGTTGAATTTTGTTCATTGGTATCAAATTTATTTCCACAAGAAGTTATTAGGCAGTAAGTGTCAACCAAAGGGTTGACTACTAATGCAGTCACACCTTTCCCAGGCTAAGAGGTGGGTCTGGGTCGGGTGTGACATTGACTCTTGGGTAAAGCTTGGAAAATTGCTAAGTGTTAACCATGCGTTGGAAGCTAGAAATTGGCTAAGTGTTTCCATGCATTAAGCCTTGCTCTTTTAGAGGTTTTTTTGGATGTTGAAGGAAGCCAAGTTGGCCAAGAGAAACACATGCGACAACCAGTGTCTTGTGGGATTAGCAAAACTGCGGCAGGCTCAGCTGCACGGACGATGACATTGGGCGTGGAGGTGCGCACGGGACGATTTATAGTAATGAACGGGCACTGGACGTTGTGTACCAAATGAGCAACTACACACATTGGGTATGTGATCGTCTAGTAAGTGAGCGGCATACACGATGAGGTAGGCAATTTGTGTAAGTGGGCGTGGGCAATCATAGAATTAATGCGAAGCCAACGATACAGTAGCGATCGTGAGCAGATGCGCGATGCTAAAGAGACGAAGTGATCACGCTAAACGAATAGGGCTATCTATGCGGTGGACGATAGCGTTAAGCTATGGGGCGTTGGAACTACATGATTGGCATCAGCGTTAGACAATGACGCTGGGCGATGGCACTACATGATGGGCGTGTGCAGTAGACGATAGCCATGCTTCGCTAGACGATGGGCGTCAGCCCTACACGATGAGCAAGAGCTGTGCGGTAGACTGTGTGATATGTGATAGGCGCAGACGCTATGCGATGGTGCTTGATAACGGGAAGAAATGCATGTTATTACAGTACTAAGTTATTAAACAATGCAGGTTTGCGTTGATAAAATACATAAGATTGCGTCCAAAAAGCATTAAGTTCATTATATTGCGGTCGCACGTGCTAATCGCATAAAAATAGTTAACTTTTGTATTTTTTTATGCAGAATATGCATTGACGCGAAGCGTGAAATGCGATCACAAGAAATCAACGGCCGAGCGTAGTGTTACTGTAAGGCTTTGGTGGGCACATCTTAGTGAAAAGCATAATTAATTACGATGGGACAGAAAGCTGAAGACGGTCGAGTTCGAATTAAGTTGACAAGACACTAACGATAGCAAGTACACTCAGCTTTTTGGTGACAAATATTTGGCGCATCAGACAGAGGACTAATGTCATCCCATCGGTGCAATCATAAGAGACAAGACACTTTTCACCCCGAAGCTCTATAAATACCGAAGGCAACCTTCAGTAAAGAAGTTCAGACATTTTAGAGAATTTTCCCTTAGATAGAATAGCCTTGTTCATAGTTTTCATTTTTATTTAGAAGGCGGAGCGAGAGAAGGGAAGAGATGCTAGAAGATCACTCAGTGTAACTCGAGAGAGAACCCAGAGGCGTGGAAAAGCAGAGAGTGGGCCGACTCTCGCAAGAGCGAGACTATCTTTTGAACAGAGTAGAAAAGACAGTGTAAAAGCCTTGGGAAACAAGAGATTGCTACCAGGCTTTTTATTCTCATCTTGCATTGTTATTTTGTATTTCAACTCTATATCTATACAATGGAACTTCTTTATCTACATTTGTTCACTCTCTTGAAAGCACGCATGAGTAGCTAAATTTATCAAATGGGTTGAGAAGAACTAGGCTAACATGACCTAGGATCTTCATTGCATGCGATTATCTTATTTTATGTTGTGCCCATCACCCCTTTAGAGCTACTCGAGAGAGAGTCTAAAGAAAGAACCTAGGACTTGAGAGAGCTAGGTTAGAATCTAGACTCGAGAGAGTAAGATTAGATCTGCATAAGCATGAGATAGGGACTTACAGATAAGCTCTATTTGCCAACATGTATCACATGAACCCTAGAGATAGGTTATGATATTATGTGGTCGCTTTACTTGTGTGTGTGTCATTTTGTCATCGCATAAATTAGAATAGAGGTTTATGTGTAGATCCTATAGACTCATCGCATATATTGCATGCGTTCTAGTACTAGAGGCCGTAACATCTGCGTCGAGAGATGATTTGCTATTGTATGTGTGTTGCATGATCGCATAACATGAACACGTCTTAGGAAGTGTTAGGTGAACCCCTTCTTAACCTATTCACTGCACTCATTGCATCTGTCACACCCCACCCTAGACCACCCTCTTAGCCTAGGAAAGGACGTGATTGCAGCAGTTATCAACCTTGTGGCTGACACTTACTGCCTACTAACTGTTGCGGAATAACTCTAGTACCAAGATATAATTTATATACAGTGGAATGTCTTTAGGCCCACAATTTGTTAATTTAGAAACATAACATATTTAGAGTCATTACTGATGGAACACGAGACACACGCAACGGAATTAGGATCTAATTACACTCTAATTGCTCTTAAATTAAACGAAATAAGCATGCATCATGAAGGGAAAAATAGTGAATTAAAAGTGTAGGATACTACGTTTGAAGCTCCCGAAAACTGCTTTTCTTCATTGAATCTCGACCTAAACTCTTTTGGACCACCACTAGAGTTGACCTACTATCCTCTAGACTCAGAACCAAGTTGTGGAACCCGGTGGATGAAGAAAACCGAGAGAGAGAGAAAAGGGATGGAAAATAAGATGGAAGTTGGGTAGGTATGGGTTTTTCTCTTTTTTTCAAAGTTGTGATTTTTCCAGCCCAAATATGAAAACCAATATCCAAAATTGCAAAAAACTCTTTTCATTCAAAATGAAAGCCCAATTTATAGAAAAATCCATGCAACAATTGCATGAACTAAATGCATAAAAAACCCAACACCTATATTCCACTATCTTAGTGGGCTTAATGTCTCCACTATAAGCCAACACCTAGCCCACTATTTTGTTAGTGGAATTATCCAACAAAAGTTTGGATTATCCCACTAACTATAGTCAAAGGGCAAAATAGTCATTTGGTAAAAGTCAAACTTTGACCAAAAAGTCAACATTTTGACTTTTTATGATTTTTCCCATGTTAACTAATTTTGACCTCCTGAGCATGAATCCACATTCATTTTCTTGAAATTCAAATCAAAATTGAATATAAGATCGGTCAAAGTTTGATTTTTCAAAGTCAACAGTCAACTCTTTGACTTTTTACATCTTTGACCATTTCCATCATTTCCGAGCTTCCGAATATGAACATTTTCATATTCCTGATATTTAAATGACATTTAAATATTAAAGTTGTATCTCTAAGCTAAAAACTTGACCACTATATCACATATACTTGTCGGTTTCTCTTTCTCTACATAATTCAAACAATTCGAATTATTTTATCATACTGTTCTAAGTTTATTCCATATGAGCTAGTAGAGGAACCTAATGGACCTATAGATCATGGGCTCCAACGATCCGAGATTAGCTAGCTAAACTCTTTAGATGGAGCTAATCAACATTCGTTAACTAACGGGTCATTCCACTAAAGTCTCGTAGTTGCACTCCAACTCACTATAATTATATTTGTTTCCATTTGCATATACCATATTGATTATAAGTTTATCCTTCATAAGGTTGTTTTATGATCTCGGTTGGTCATAAAAAACCATTTACCCCAAAAGACGTCTCCTTAGTTCCATTGATCCTCTAATGAACATTGGTTATAAGGTCCAAACCTATTAACAAATCCTCTTCGGGCCAAGGAGAGGATGGGGCCTTTGTTCAAGACCTGGATATGTACTAAAGGAACAACATTATTGCTACATCCCTTTAATGGTAGGAGTGAATTCGTCTTGACCCTATTTCCCAACATATCCCACCGTCTTACACCTGAAATGGGAGGCTTATATGGGACGTGAATTGAAGCTGCCTCACCTATGCGATCTAAGGATAATTCGAGTGAACAGGAGTATTCATAGTTAGCTCAAGATTAAGATAAGTTACCTAGGTTTCAATTTAACAAATAGTCAGTTTTATATATAAAACGGCATTTAGAGAACGTAAAAGACTATTTCATAGTTCAGTCTTAAGTGTAAACTCTTAAAGAATGCTTACCACTAAATATCTTTTTATATGAAGATTCAGGATCACATCGTCTGTACTAACTACAAAGTGGGGCCGCATCCATAGTTCCCATAATAAGGCGCCCAAACATTATTCATATTACTACCTAGCGACTATTTTGGGCTATATATTTGAACTTGACACCATTCTTTATGCACACATAAATTCAAACTGCATTAAAATGGCCTTGAGACCTTGTTTATGATTCAAGATTTACGCAATTTCATAACAACTTTATCGAAAACACAAAAACAAGAACTGTTTATTTAATTTACAACTACGAGTTTTTAGGACATAAAATCAACAATTACTAACACTAGATTTACAAGTCCCAAATCAAAATCCTAGTTCCCGTAATGGAGGGGGGGGAGAAGGAAAGCTATTTGAAAAACCGGGTGAGCTTCGCGCCCCTCCCATGTGAGTGACTTAAGAAAGATAATTGATTCTCATGCAAAATCTCAATAAAGAGTTTAACTGAAATACAAGCTTATACAGTACTTGTACTGCAACATAAACATTTTCCAAGCATAAAACATATAAAGCTTTTTTAATCATAAAACAGTAAAACTATTTCTCAGTTGAGAATAACCCTTACTGTGAATAAAACAATCCCAACACCAGCTGCTAGTCAAGAGAGAACTCTTTTGCTCAATCTGTGACTCTACTAAGTACCATCATACCTTAGGTACTTCTGTTCAGATACCTTCTCAAACGTCCTTCAGTACCAATAGATACCTTCTCAAATGTCCTTCAATATCTAGTTGAGTGGATACCTTCTCAAATGTCCTTCGGTATCGCGTTTTAAGTAAAACTAGTCATAAATGACTTTCTCTTTAAAGCATGTAAAGTATAACACATATAACATGGCTTTAAAGGTACTAATGCATGCTGAGTATATTTAACACATATAAATCGCTTTTCAACAATTTCTCACACATGCATGCATTTAAGACATAACTCATGGTTTGCTTGGAAATTACTTTGTAAAACTAGCTGGCATGAGAATAATCTTCTTTAAAACATGCTTTCTATAACATGTTGTAATAAAAAATTTTAGGCAAAATGTTTTAGTCAAAACATTTTACCCACTCACCTTGATTACTTGGGAGCTTTTCACTCTAGTAGCTCCCTTTTCTACCTCGGGCTCCCTTTTCACCCCTAGAATCCAGATTCAATTTTCAACTTAGATTACTCATAGTTATGAACATTATTTTGAGATATTTCCTTCTACAAACATGTTGTGAAATGTCTCAGGAAGCTTATCCTAAAAGTTGAGCTCAGAAATCTCCGTGGTTTTTTTGGAATCACAGAATCTTTAAGACTGGCCCAAACTGATCCGACAGCCTGACCCTTCTGTATTCATCTCAGTTTCCAGAAAAATCCCTTTGAGCTTTTCTTCCGGCAGCCCTCCTAAAAACTAGACTTTCAGAGCTTTCAGGTGACTTTGAAATCACTCCCAACTCACGAATTAATTGGGAGAACACCTCATCCCAAGTTGATGCGTCTTATTCAGACCTCACTGTCCAATGCGTCCTCTATGTGTAACACATGGATTTGGCTCCAACGCAAGGTTTTCTCACTCTCCCACTCTTTTATGGTATTTCTGAGTTGTGGTCTAAAAAAAAATGAAGTCTCTTGGCTCTATTTATAGGCATCCAACCCTTCTCTGGAGTTGACACCACCTATTTGGCTGCATGGCCAAGTGTCTCCTTCTCATCCCATCAACGCAATGTTGTGGTCATCGCAAGCTAAGTGTCTTCTTCTCACCTTGCCAATGCATGGGCCTCCAATCTGATGCCACTACCTCAAATTCTTAAGGCTTAAGGCTTTCCTCCCAAGAAGACACATGGTTTTGATGACGTTTTCTATGTGACCTCACCCTTGTATGCATCCAACACTTGGATGCTCAACGCCTAGTCAATAAACAACGCATAGCCTCTACTCAACGCATAACAAGCCAATTCACTATCATTACCACTCAACTTAGCCATCGCAAGGAGCTAACCATCACCAATGCATAGGGTGACCGTCCATCCTTGACACATGGCTCACTCGCACTGCTTGCTTGGCATGGGCGCATGGTGCTAGCCACCAATACATAGGCGTGCTGCATAGGCTGGCCGCTCGATGCATGGGCACGCTGGCCACTCGACGCATGGGCGTGCTTGGCCACATGGGCTGCACGTGGCGCCTTGATGCTTGGCTGGGTGCTTAGGCGCATGGGCGTGCGACGTGTGTTGGCCATCACTCGTTCGCTCGACTGCATGGGTGCATGGCATGGGCTGCGCGCTTGGCTGCATGGTAGGGCACCTCGACGCACGACATGGCTACTCAACAGGGCGCTCATCGCATGGGCACTCGACGCATGGTAGGGGCGTCTGGCCGAGGCTGCTCGATGCATTACATGGGCACTGGCTGAGGCTGCTCGATGCATGGCTGGGCATTTGGCCGAGGTTGCTCGACGCATGCCACCCTCCAGCCCTCGTGCCATCCTGATGCCTCACTTCCATTTTCCTTCTTCAGCCACATGCCTTCACCAACAACTCTTCCAAGGCATCAACACCACTCTAAAATACAAAATTCTATACTTAGCCAAATTTCCAAAATTTTCCCCAAAAGTTAACCTTCCAAATTTCCTCTTTTCTTCTAATTTCCATTCTTTTCTAATTCCACACTAGTTTCCACATCAACCTACTCATCACACTAATCTAAATAGGGAACATACTCAAGTAGAGAAATTAGGATTCGGGGTTCACAAATCTTTCGTATTATCAACTCTTTTCGTAGCTCTACCGCATTCGTTTATTTTATTACCACAAACAACAACCCAAAACAACTATTCGATTTCTTGGTTACCGCAAAGTCTTCTTGATAATTACCACCACATACCGTTTTCCCTAGTCCCTGAGTTCGACCCTGGACTTACTAGGAAACTCAATGGAATTTATACTTGGATTCCACTGAAAAAAATTGTTGCTCAATGCATTTCCATCACCCCATTTCATCCCATAATTTCACCTCATAAAATAACGCATGAGTTCTATGCGGCAGCAGTACTAGAGGATGATGAGCTAGGCGATGAGACAAGCCATGGTGGACGCATGGTGGAACGTCTTGCATTGCTAAGACTCGCGGTATATAAGGTTGTTATGCATTCATGATGTGCTATGTGCCGAGGACATCCGAGGGCATGTGGGCGCATAGGACATGGCTAATACTATGCGTTGGCATTGAACGCATGGTGTGAACTATGCGACCTGCTATATGAGGTTGGATAGACACATTTGTGGTTAGATGGACGCATATGAGGTTGGATGGATGCATTTGTGGTTAGATGGATGCATTTATGGTTGGATAGATGCATTTGTGGTTAGATGGACGCATTTGTGGTTGGATTTGCTAAGATGGCTTGCGATCATGAGAATGTGGAATGTGCCAATAGTGATGCTAAATCATCCGGACATGTGGCTTGTTGGGAAGAAATCTTGGGCCTTAAGCAAATAAGGTGGATGCACAAGAAGACATGCAAATTTAAGCATTATGTGTTGGCTAAGGAAGAGGAGGACAAGTTAGATTGCGAAGGCATGAAGGTTGTGTCGATAGTATGGGGAAAAGATACTGGGACATGCGGCCAAGTAGGAGGTATCGGCCTTGGAGAGATTTTGGAGCCTATAAATAGGGCCAAGGACATCTCTTCAAATCATAACTCAAATTCTCTTCAAAGAACATTAAGAAGAGTGTCTAAAGGCTGATTGTGAGGAAACTATGCGTTGATGAAAGAACGCATGCGTTGGTAGCAAAACCATGTGTCGGTCATATAGTTTCAAGAGGAGGAGATGTTGTCGGACAGTGAAGTCTGGAAATAGCATCGACTTGGGACGAGGATATCTCCCAGAATAATCGTGCGTTTAGAGTGATTCCAAAGCCACCTGAAAGCTCCGTGAGTCTAGTTTTCAGGGTAGGGCTACCTAAGAAAAAGTTCCAAGGAATCGGTCTGGAAAGTGGAAAAGTTAGAAAGGTCAAGCTGTCGGGTAAGATTGGGCCAGTCTTGAGGATTTGATGATTCCGGCCAATACACGAGGAGTTCTGAGCAAGGATTTTAATGTAAGCTTCTTGAGACATTTTAGAGCATGTTTATAGAAGGAAGTATCTAAAGATAGCTTAGAACTATGAGTAATCTAAACTTTAATTTGAATATGGAACTTAGAGTTCAAAAGGGAGCCCGAGGTAACCAAGGAACTTCTGGAGAGAAAGGTTCCTAAACGACCAAGGTGAGTGACTAAATATTTACAATGTTTTAAAGAAACCATGTTTTAATCTTTCTTCTCATGCTAGCTAGTTTTACAATGTAATATCCAAGCAAAGCATGAGTTATATTTTAAACGCATGCCATGTATGAAAGTTTATTGAAAAACTATTTAGGTGTGTTTAAAAACCAAGTATGTGTTAGTATCTTTAAAGACATGTTCTCTATGTGGTATGCTTTACATGCTTTAAAGAGAAAGTCATTTTATGACTAGTTTTACTTGAAACTCGATACCGAAGGACATTTGAGAAGGTATCCGATCAACTAGATACCGAAGGACATTTGAGAAGGTATCCGAGCAGCTCGATATAGAAGGACAAGTTTTGAGAATGTATCTAAGCAAAAGAACCTAAGGTATGATGGTACTTAGTATGGCCACGTGCACGTAGGTAGTTAAAGTCAGAGATTGAGCAAAAGAATTCTCTCTTCACTAGCAGTTGACGTTGGGGTTTAACCACAACAGGGTTATTCTCAACTAAGGAACAATTTTAATGTTTTCTGATAAAAACAACTTTATATGCTTTATGCTTGGAAAATGTTTATACTGCAGTACAAGGTTACTGTAGAAATTTATATTTCAGTTTAATCTCTTTATTGAGATTTTTGCATGAGAATCAGTTTTCTTTCTTAAGTCACTCATTGGCTAGCAAGCTCACCCCGTTTTCAAATGTTTTCCTTTCCCCCAGGTAGTGGTCAAATCCTTCGGAGAAAGCTTTGCATCTACTCTGCCACTAAAGGACAAAGATATTGTAACCCGTCTGTTAGGTGGTTACTGTAAATATTGTACACATGTTACAATTGTTCATATAGGGATTAAGGTTTTGGGCATCAGGACTTGTGAAACTAGTAATGTAATCTCTCTAAATATGTTGTGTTTTTAAACTTAATGAATTTTTCCTAAGAGGCATCCACTGTGTATGAGTTACATGTTGGTATCAGAGATTTCCGTTAGAGTTATTAGGCAGTAAGTGTCAACAAAGAGATTGATAACTACTGTAGTCATATTCTTTCCTAGGCTCAGAGAGTAGTCTGCCGCAGTCGATCTGTCCAAAGTTGGCCTCATGATTCTTGGGGAGAAATCATAGAGGTTAAGCGACGCATAGTCCCGGATGGGTCTATTGCGGTCGTTCGCTAGAAGAATGGGGTTTACCATGATGTTGTTCGCGTTTGCTGCTCTGTCTTTCAGTTGTTCTGCCATGTTTGGATTTCTCTCTTGTTGTTATCGGCGGTTGTCTCTCTGTCTTCTTCTGAAAGTTCTTTCAATCTCTACGTCATAGTTGGGCTCAAGAACGTGTCCTTCGCTCATACGACACCCGTTCTTCCCTTAGCAAAGGAATGGCAGTGCACAGAGGTCGAAAGTTGCAAAGAAAACCAAAGAGTTACTGTTAGCACAATATGTATTGTCGTAGTCCTCGGCAACAGCGCCAAAAACTTAATGCATTGTAAATGTGATGAAATAATGGTATGAAATTGCAGTGATAAGTTATGCATTGCACATGCAAGTTTTTCTAGTAAAACCCAAGTATAAATCTCACTAGGTATCCTGGCAAGTCCAAGGTCGAACACAGGGACTACTGAGTTACTATGGACAGTAAAATTTGATTCCTTTGCGGTGGCAAAACAAATAAGTTGGTTGGTGTTTTGTTTAATTATAAATCCTATGCGATAGGTTCGAGTAGAGAGTCGATGAAATCTAGAACTACATTAAGCATACGATGAATGGGTTGAGAAGAGATTTGGCTAACACTTTCTAAGATTGCGTTCAAGTTATGCGATCATGATACACACACATAACAGCATGTCAACTCTCAATGCAAATGCCATAGTTCCTATTTCTAGGACGCATGCGATGTATACGATAATGTCAATAGGACTTATGTCTAAGCCTCTATTCTTGTCTATACGATGATGAATGATGCATACATACACAAGGTGACCACATACTATCATATCCTATTTCTAGGGTGCATGCGATGCGTGATAGCAAACAGAACTTATGTCTAAGTTTCTATCTCTTGCTTATGCGGTTCTATTTTGACACTCTCAAGCCTAGATTCTAATCTTACTCTCTCAAGTCTAGATTCTTTATTTAGGCTACTCTCTCAAGTATCTCTAAAGGGTGAGTGACACATACATAAGACAAGATGATCACATAAAGTGAAGATCTTTGGTCATGCTAGCTAAATGCTTCTCTACCCATTCAGAAATTTAGTTACTCATGCGAAATAATGAGAGATTGAACATAAGTTGAAATGAAATTTTTCTTTGTTTATAAATTAGATGCATAATACAGAATAACAATAAGAATGTAGAGATAAGAAGCCTGGTAGCAATGTCTTTCTTCTCGTGGCCTTTTACACTATCTCTTCACTTCAACTCTGTCTAGAAGAATATCCTTGCGCTCGCAAATGTTGGTCCTCTCTCTATTTGTAGCGCTTCCTGGCAGCCTTTCGAGCTTTCTAGGAATGTCTTCTCGGCGTCTTCTCTCTTCGCTCGCCACCGCCTTCTAAGTATATGATTAACTACAGACTAACTGCTATCTATTTGTATATGATCTATCTTCTATATGGCGAACTTTTTATCAATGATGGCCATCAGTATTTATAGAGATCAAGGTGAAGAAGCTCTTCCCTATAATGATTGCAATGATGGGTGTTCATTAAATCTTCTGCTCTGATGCACCGATTAATGGTCACCAAAAAGTTGAATGTACTTGCTACAGTGTGTCGTTAACGGCTTGTCAACTAAATTCGGATTCAACCGTCATCAGTTTTCCGTCCCATCATGATTTATTATGCTTTCACCTTGATGCGCCATCTTTATGCGGCCACCTTCTTGAGCAACTTCTTCGTGGGCACATAAGATCGCATGACTTTGCGGTCACAATCTTTCAATGTGCACAGACGCCCAATTCCTTGGATCGCAATTTAACTTGCGCCAACGCATTTTTCTTGCAAAAAATAAGTAAATTAGCTGCTTTTATGCGATGGGCGCATGTGATCACAATATTTCCATTTTAACCCTTTTGGACATGATTTTGTATATTTTTATCGTCGCATTCCCTCATTGTTTTATTTATTTATGTTGTAATAACGTGCATTTCTACCCGTTATCAATTATCACACGAGAGAGAGTTTCATTCACTTAGGGGGAGTCTAAGTGCTTAAACAGTAATGTTCATATACTTACGAGTGCATAAATTCAAGACAGGGAGTCTCGCATCTTAAGGGAGCCTAATTGTTCAATAAAGTCGGGTTGAACGGCTGTCACTAAAATATTGTTACCTTATAGATAAGTACAACGTTGTAATCACTTAACTTTATTATATTAGTGGATTATCTTTCTTGGAATACTCCTCCTTGGACGTAGGTAGTTTATCGTCGAACTGGGTTAACAAACTTGGTGTGTTTGTTTTAATTTGCTTTACATTATTTTTGCTGTTGTTTTTGAATGTGCCAGGACGTTGTGTGAGACATATATTGAGTGCTCACAACCATTTTTCAAAATTTCAATTGGTATTAGAGTGGGTCACCTTTATTTCAGGTGCTTCTATCATGGAAGGTATTAAGGAAGGTGGTTCCACTATGCGTCTTCTTGTTCTTGATGGACGAAATTACTCTTATTGAAAAGCCAGGATGATTGCATTCTTGAAGTCTATTGATAGCAAAACTTGGAAAGCCATTGTAAATGGTTGGTCTTTTTCAACTATAAAGAATGTTGAAGACAAAGATGTTCTGAAGCCGGAGATTCCATGGACAAAGTAGAAGATGAAGCTTCCCTGGAAAATTCTCGTGCCTGAAATGTTATTTTTAATGGTGTGGATCGCAATATATTCTGTTTGATTAAAACTTGCACTTCAGCTAAGGAAGCTTCAGACATTTTGTCTGCTGCTCATGAAGGAACTTCAAAGTTCAAGCTGTCAAGGTTACTGTTGGGATTGGTGTCCTAATTCTTCTGGAGTCTCGTAGTTTGTAAACATTTATACACGTTGTCATGAATAAAATAAGAGTTATTTTATTTGCATTTACTCATATCCAATAAATAGAGATTCATGGTTATTCTATGTAAACTTAAGCATGTATATGAGATATACAAGTGGATCATGCCTTAAGTGATAACCTAAAAGGTCTATAATATACGGATTAAGGAGGGATACCTTATCCTGGTGACACTACGGATACGACCCGCTTTGTAGAGGTTTACAAGTGTTGTGAACTACTATAGATGGTCTGATCCTAACCATTCATGTGGAGACATGTGAGCGGGGGTGTCCTATACCAAGAATTTGTATAAGATCGGACCACAAGATGATTAGTCTATTAATATAACGCCGTTGATACTTAAGACCTACATCTCACTTAAATGACCATAGGTGACATGACCTTAATCCCAAGTGTTTTAGGAACTCCTACCCTTAAGGGCGATCCTTTGATTAGTATGGGTGAGAGTGGCTAAATTGCCAACTCAACAAGCCTACCTTTTTGGGGATTTGTCTAATTGAGGAGTTGGGAACTCTGTTACACAAGATGGAATTCACTTCTTCCTTGAAGCAGGGGGAAAGTAGATAGATTGCTCTCTTAAGTGCTGATTTCAGGTCTTGAACATAGTGGCCACACCCTCTCTTTGGAAGAGAGGACTCAGTCATAGTAGGACTATGACTTATGTTCATTAGAGCAATCAATGATACTTAAGGAGTTAGATGTAACTACAGGGGAAAAGCGGTAAATTGGTCCAACTGTACTTACGAGTGATCTGTGAAGGGTTATTGCACTATTGATTGGTTGATATGGACACAGAAATATATCTGTAGTGAGAAGAGTGTAGTTGTCGGTCTTTAGTGGAGTGCCCGATAGTTAACGGATGGTGGATCACGTGAGTAAAGAGTTTAGTCAGTTATTCATGTACCGTTGGAGCTTTAAGCTACAGGTCCATAAGGTACCCTTGATAGCTCAATGGATTCAAGTTGAGAATAAGTTCTTGGTGTTCGTTTGAAATGTTCAAATTGAAAAGAGGAAATTTAATTATATATGATATAATTGGTGTGATGGATACATCAAGTGGAGCATTAATGTAAATATGATTTACATTAAGTACCATAAATTAGAAAAAGAACTATGATTTGTATGTTTCATGGGATGAAATA
The DNA here is from genome assembly GCF_009727055.1 of Benincasa hispida. Classification (NCBI taxonomy): domain Eukaryota; kingdom Viridiplantae; phylum Streptophyta; class Magnoliopsida; order Cucurbitales; family Cucurbitaceae; genus Benincasa; species Benincasa hispida. The sequence continues at coordinate 565,480 of NW_024064833.1, read as the reverse complement.
TTAAAACTATAGGTTATAAAAATAATATGGTAAATTGGTTATCATATTTATTTATAATAATATTAATTATTTGATAATTACCTCTTTTTCTCTAATAAGAGTGGGAGGTTATTGGAGATTTTATGGTAACCGTGAGATAAAAGGAAAAATATTTTCCTAAAATTAATAGTTACTCAATTCAGAAAGAACTCACGGTGAAAACTATCAAGTGAAAGTGTTTCACCAAGTGATAGCTTATAGAGAGACTAAACGATCGTGCACATTGACTATACAATAGTTCATCAGCTGATCGTAACTAAACGATCGTGTGACTTTGTCTATACGATAGACTGCCATTTACTACACGATTGAGCACATTGTCTATACAATAGAATGTGTGATCTCCCACTTATTGATCGTCTACAAGATTATTGTCCTTCAGTCTCTTCCTCAAGCCAAGTTCATACAGAGCCTACACCGAGAATACCAAGGTAACCATTGTGGTGGTGTCCTCACTCAACTCGATTAATTTTGAGGTTCCGGAGGCCGTTCGTTGGGTTCATGATCACTGTGTTCATGCTGGTGATCATGTTGCACCGGTCGTTGCGTTCGAGGGTTGTGTTATTGTGGACGCTTGTAGATTGATCGAGGGAGTTTGAAGAATGTTTCTTCAAAGGTATGCATACTCTATCCCTTGATAATCTTTGTAAGCTTGCTGTAATTTCTAGTTGTGCATGACCTGTTAGTTTCCGTATAATTGAATGTAATTGTTTATGTTCAATTTCAAATGGAATTGGGAACGATTCTTCCGTTACTCATGGAAATCCTTGTTGGATTTTATGTCCTAAAACTCGTAGTTTGTAAATTAATAAACATATTCTGTTTTTTTTTTTCGATAAAATTGTTATTGAAATTGTAATCTTAAATCCAATAAACTAAGGTCCTGAGGCTATTTAATGTAGTTTGAACTTTATGTAGTGACATAAATGTGGATCAAGTTCAAATATATAGCCAAAATGGTCTATAGTATAGGGATAAGGTTGGGTGCCTTATTCTGGGGACAATATGGATGCGGCCCACTTTGTAGTTAGTACAAACGATGTGATCCTGAATTGTTCATATAGAGATATATGAGTGGGGGCATCCTATGCAATGAGTTTGCATAAGACTGAACCATGAAATAGTCACTTTTNTGAACCATGAAATAGTCACTTTTTATGTTCTAAATTTCGTTTTATGTATAAAACTGAATATTTCGTTAATTGATGACCTAGGTAATTTAATCTTAATCCTGAGCTAATTGTGAAATCCTGTTCACTCAGAATTATCCTTAGATCTGCATAGATGAGGGCAGCTCATTATCGCTGGCCCAATAAGCCTCCCATTTCAGGGGTAAGATCAGATGGATAGCTGGGAACATAGGATGCAAGACGGAATTCACTCCTACCCGTTATAGGGATAGTAGATAGGTTCTTCCCTTTAGTATTGAATCCAGGTCTTGAACAGGGGGCCTCACCCTCTCCTTGGCCTGAGAGGGGTTCGGTTTATAGGTTCGACCTTAAACCAATTGTTCATTAGAGGATCAATGGAACTTAAGGAATAAGATGTAGTCTCCGGGGTAAAACAGTTTTTATGACCTAGCCGAGATTACGAACAACCTGTGAAGGATTAGCTTACTAATCATGGTTATATCAAATGGACACAAATATATCTATAGTGAGGGAAGTGCAACTACGGGACTAGTGGAATGACCCGTTAGTTAACGAATGTTGATTAGCTTCGTCTAAAAGAGTTTTAGCCAGCTAATCTCGAATCGTTGGAGCCCATGATATATAGTTCCATTAGGTTCCCCTACTACTCATATGGAATAAACTTAAAACAGTATGATAGAATGATTCGAATTGTTCGAATTAGGTGAAGAGAGAGAAACCAACAAGTATATGTGATATAATAGTCAGTTTTTAGTTTAGAGATACAGATTTAATATTTAAATGTGATTTAAATATCAAGAATATGAATACGTTCATATTCGGAAGCTCAAAAATAATGGAAATGGTCAAAGATGTAAAAAGTCAAAGAGTTGACTTTTGACTTTGAAAAGTCAAACTTTGACCGACCTTATATTCAAATGTGATTTGAATTTCAAGAAAATGAATGTGGATTCATGCTCGAGAGGTCAAAATTAGTCAACATGGGAAAATCATAAAAAGTCAAAATGTTGACTTTTCGATCAAAGTTGGACTTTGACAAAATGACTATTTTGCCCTTTGACTAAAGTTAGTGGGAAAATCCAAACTTTTGTTAGATAATTCCACTAAAAAAATAGTGGGCTAGGTGTTGGCTTATAGTGGAGATATTAAACCCACTTAGATAGTGGATTCTAGGTGTTGGGTTTTTATGGATTTGTTTCATGCAAATGTTGCACGACTTTTTTCTATAAATTGGACTTTCACTTTGGATGAAAAAACTTTTGACATTTTGCCAATTTTAGTTTCTAAAATTGGGCTGGAAAAATAAAAACCCAACCCAAAAGAAAAATCCATCTTTTATTTTCCATCTCTTTCTCTCTCGATTTTCTTCATCCATTCGGTCCAACAACCCGGTTCTGAGTCCAGAGGATAGTAGGTCAACTCTAGTGGTGGTCCGGAAGAGTTCGGGTCGAGATTCAGTGTGGAAAGTGTTTCGGGAGCTACAAAGGTTGTATTACATGTCTTTTAATTTACTGGTTTTTCCTACTTTTTGCATGCTTTTTTTCCCCTTAAATTAAAAGCAATTAGAGTGTAATTAGATTCTTATTTCACTGTGTATGTCTCGTGTTCCATCAATCCTCATGTCTGATTTCCTTCAGTTACAACTTTTAACATCAAAGTTTGAGAATCTTAAAATGCAGGATGATGAAATGATTGTTGAATTTAATGTTTGATTACTTGATATTGCCAATGAGTCGTTAGCTCTAGGGGAGAAAATCTCAGAGGAAAAGCTAGTTAGGAAAGTTCTTAGGTCTTTGCCTAAGAAATTTGACATGAAAGTGACAACCATTGAGGAAGCCCATGACATCTCCTAAATAAAAGTGGATGAGTTATTTGGATCTCTTCTCACATTTAAAACGTCAGTTGAAGGAAAATTGGAGAAAAAAAATTAAGTGTATGGCTTTGTAGTCCTCAGTTGAAGAAGAGCTTGATGATTTTAATTGGGAGTCTGATGAATATCTTGCTGACTCCTTTTCTTTATTGTCTAAGCAGTTTAATCATGTGCTCAAACGATTTGAAAAGAAGTTGGAAAATCCAGTTCTCAGAATAGCAAATTATGAAGTAATTTTCCCCCTAAACAACACAAACCTCAAATTTTTTAGAGGGATCTATGCAACACTGGCTCCACTAGTGTTTAAAATAATGAAAAGTCATTCAAATGCAGTAAGTGTGAAGGTTTGGTCACTTCCAAGCTGAATGCCCAAACTTTTGTTAGGAAACTTGTAACACCCGGAGTGTTTTAACTTTCGAGGACGAAAGTTCATTGACGAGGGAATAATGTAGCATCCTGCACATTTTTTTTATATAATAATGTAATTTCAATAACGTTATCCTTGGTAATTCGATAATTGCTTGGTCGAAGGGCATTTTTGGAATTTTGAATGTCAAGTATAAATGTAGGAATTTACGTTTGGCGGAAAAATTAAAATTATTAAATTTTGAATTTCAATGCGAAGGTTATGGCAGGAATTAATTTACCTTTCGAAACGGAAAGAAATTATTATAATTACACTTTTCTTTTTAAGTATTATATTTTAAAACCCCCATCAATTATTTTATTTAAAACCCCCATCAATCCTACTTTTATTATTATTATTATTTTTTCAAAAAAAAAAACCCCACCAACACCCTTCTTCTTTTTCCTCAAATGGAAAAACCCCTCTCTGTTTCTGCTTCCAATGTTGCCTCACTGCCCTCCCTCTCAGCCGTCCAATCGCCGCCGTTCATGGCTTCCGGCTGGCAAGATCCCGTCGGTCAGACACACCGCCAGTCACCCAACTCTCCAGCTACGCCTTCCTTGCCATCTGCACAGTCGTCCAACCACCGCGCCTTTCTTGCCATTTGTACAGTCGTCCAACCATCGCGCCTCCCTCACTCCCTCCCTTCGCCGCACGAGACACTGGACTTGTGCGCCATCGCTGCTCCCACTTTGACCTGCCCACCGTGCTGATTTTGCCCAGGTCTGAGCCCAGCCATCGGATCTACGCGTTCGCCACCCGCTGCCGCTCCAGTCTCCAGCTGCAGCGCCTCCTAGCCCTCTGTTCGCCGTTCGCCACTACCGTCATCTTTGGGTTCGTCGGATCTGGCAGTTTTAGGTAAGCCTTTTGTGATGTTTTTGGGTGGAAGTTGGGCCCCCATTAAGTTTGGAATGAAGGTTAACTTATTCAAATTATTTTTGGCCTTAGAGTTGAATTGAGGAAACTGTTAGAGGGGTTGTCCAGCGGGTTCGAGATCGTTCGACAAGAGTTTTGGTAAGAGGTATAGTCCTTATTGTTGGTTTGTAGGCACGCTTTGATCACTGAATTATGTTTGACTTAACCCTTGTATCTCCAGGGTTCTGAGTTGTCGTCCATTGGGAGTTAAAATCTATTGGAAGGAGATTTGGAGTGGTTGTTAAGCGAGTTCCTTGGGTAAGCTTTTGGGTATTATGGTTTTGACTATTTTTTTGACTGAAACTTAATGGTTGTATTCGTATGTTAGGGTCGTTTCTTCAAACCGTGGTCATCATTTGGTTGTCTGAGTTTATCTATGGATTTTCGATTAAGGTAAGTAATCTTACCACTGGAACTGCCCACGGGCCAGGCTTTAGTTGTATGCTAGTGTGATGAGTGTATGTTATGGTAAATGTTAGTATGTTGATTGACAGTATGACCTGAATCAAAGAACATTCTGGCACGAGTTCTGATTTGTTTACATACACACCTATGTACTTGATCGTTAGTATGTGATAGTATGGTGTTGAGGTATACTTGCATGTTGTGGAATTATGATGTAAGGTATACATGAATGTTGTATAATATGTTGTTGAGGATTATGTGTATATGATGGAGCCATGGCATCAAGGATTTCATGTATGTTTTTAGAATTGTACGTTGTTGATTCTTAGAATGTTGAGACTGTGTGAATATCCTCATTGATTAGTTAGATGCTCACCAGTTTTGTGTTTCCTTCGGGATTCACCAGTTTGTGTTTCCATCGGGATTCACTAGTTTGTGTTTCCTTCGGGATTCACTAGTTTGAGTTTCTTTCGGGATTCACCAGTTTGTGTTTCCTCTGGGATTCACCAGTTTGTGTTTCCTTCGGGATTCACCAGATTTGTGTTTCCTCTAGGATTCACCAGTTTTGTGTTTCCTTCGGGATTCACTAGTTTTGTGGGTATACTTAACTACAATAGGATAGGACTCAGTCTATTGTCTGTTTCATGTGCTTATATGCCATAGGTGGGTATTTAGAGGACATAGATGCCTAGCCTGACCCCAGTGGTGGGGATCACTTACTGAGTATTTCATACTCATTCTTTCTTATGTTGATGTTTCAGGAAAAGGTAAAGATGTACCGGCGATGGCGCAGTGGAATTCGTGATCGTGTCACTATGACTAGACCTCTTTGCTTCTTCATCTTGAAATCTGTTATTTGGTTTTACTATTTAAAATTTATTACTAAGGATTATTTCTTTTATATGCCTTTGATTAGCCTTTAAGAATTTTGGGTACACTATTAACTGTTTTAACAATTGCATTTAATAAACGCCTTATGAACTTCTCTTGTTTAATTAGCATTTATTTCAAATAACTGAGCATCGTTTTAAACTCTGTGCATGCATTTATTTTAGTAACGGCCTTACCTATGTCCTAGGGGGTCGGGTCGTTACAAAACTAATCCTTAAAAGGACTTTGATAACGTAACCGGTGGACACAACAGCTAAACGATGAATGAGTTCTTCATTAATGATAAGAGTCAAATAATACTAAATGATCACTTGTAGTTGCTACTCGATTGATTACTAAATGCTAAATGATTTTTTATAAGTTCTACATGATCGTTAAGTAATACTAAACGATTCCTTACAAAATACTCCGCGGTCGCTTACAAACTATTATACGATCACTTACTAGATTCTATACGATTGCCTACCAAATGCTATCTTATTGCCTACCAAATGCTACACGATCACTGAGCTCTACTACACAATCGCTTAGCTCCGCTACACGATCACTTAGTACAAGTAGACGATGAGCGGCACACTACGATGACTTCTCCATGATAGAGACTTCTGAACTCCCACTCTCGAGAGCTCTCCTTCCTCACTTCTGATATTCAGACTTCACTCCCCTCCCTTCAGGTCTCTTTCCTTTTTTTAAACCTCAACTCCTCCCAGTGGAATTGAAAGTAATCCTTAACTTATTTTAATGTCGACTTCTTCTTATTTCTTTTATTCTTTCTTTTTTGATATTGCAACATAATTGGAGGCCCATCATTACCTCCCCCTTCCACTTTTACCTTGTCCTCAAGGTAAAGTTCTGGTTGTCCAGTTATCTTTTTTACAGTCTTCTTCATTTTCTCTTGAACCACCCTCCAATGCTCTTGAAGTACTCGCAGGGCAGCATCCCATGTTTTCAACGTACATTTCAGACTAACCCCTGCCTTTGTCAGATGTGGATTCTCTTGCAAAGTAATCTTCCGACCTTCATGAACAAATGACATTGTTAGATTTTGCCAATCTACATCTATATTCCACAAAGAGTGTAACCATTGCATCCTTAAAATTACATCAACGCTTCCCAACTCCAATGTTATTAAACTATCACACACCCTCCGATCTCCCAGCCTCATTTCCTCATTTTTGCATACTCCATTCCCTTGCAAAGCAGTTCCTGATCCCAAAACTATTCTGTAATTGATCGTGTTTGTGATGTTTGTCAATCCCACAACTGAATTCATAGACAGTTCAGCAATAAATGAAATTTCCTCACTTAACGTCATCATATTCAGTTCTAATGTCTCTTCTTTAGCTTCATCGTCTTCATACAATTCTCATTCCTCATCGGACGCCTGTGATGCTTGTTATTATGTGGTGGAAATATGGATGATATGCGTTGATGGAATTACGTTGTGCACTCAAGTTTCCCCAGTGGAATCCAAGTGTAAATTCCTCTGAGCTTCTTGGTAAGTCCAAGGTCGAACACATGGACTTGTGAAAATAGATTGCGTTGGTAATTTTTATGAAAACTTTGTGGTAACCAAGTAAATAAATAAAGTGTTGGGTGTGTTGTTGCATTGATGAAAAAGAAATAAATAAAGGCGGCCGATTTGAGAAAGACAGTTGCATTGATAGATGCAATGAGTATGTGATGAACAGGTTGAGAAGATCTTTAGCTAGCATTACTCGGGAATGCATCAGACTATGCGATCATGTTACAACCATGCACAACAAGTCATTTTCCAATGTAAATTCGATGCTCCTAAGTCTAGGACGCATGTGTTGAATGCAAAGTGTCCATAGAGCTTATCCGTAAGTCTCTACTCTTGTCCCATGCGTTGATGCAAAATGCATGAAAGCAAGGTGACCGCATACAATCATATCCTATTGCTAAGATGCATGCGATGCATTAATAACAAATGGTTCTCATTCCTAAGTGCCTATTGATGCGTTGTTTTATTGAATGGAAATACGGATGATATGCGTTGATGGGTTGCATTGTGCACTCAAGTTTCCCCAGTAGAATTCAAGTGTAAATTCCCCTGAGTTTCCTGGTAAGTGCAGGGTCAAACACAGGGACTTGTGAAAATAGTTACGTTGGTAATGTTTATGAAAACTTTGTGGTAACCAAGTAAATAAATAATTTTTGGGTGTTTTGTTGCATTGAAAAAAAAATGGAAGTAATTAAAGGCGGCGAATTTGAGAATGATAGTTGCGTTGATAGATGCAATGAGTATGCGATGAACGGGTTGAGAAGGTCTTTTAGCTAGCATTACTCAGGAATGCGTCAAACCTTGCAATCATGTTACAATGATGCACAACAAGTCATTTCCCAATGTGAATGCAATGCTCCTTAGTCTAGGATGCATGTGTTGAATGCAAGATGTCCATAGAGCTTATCCCTAAGTCTCTACTCTTGTCATATGCATTGATGCAAAATGCATGAAAGCAAGGTAACCGCATACAATCATACCTTATTGCTAAGATGCATGCGATGCATTCATAACAAATAGTCCTCATTCCTAAGCGCCTATCTCCCATTTATGCATTCTAACCTGGTTCTTCCAAACTTAGATTCTGACTTGACCTTCCCAAGTCTAGATCCTGTCTTTAGACTATCCTCCCGAGTATCTCTAATAGACAAATGAAGCATACATAAACAAGATAATTACAAAGATGAAGGTTCCCTCGTTCTGCTAGCTAACTACTTCTCAACCCATTCAACTAATTTAGCTACTCATGCATAAATAACGGAGAGTGAACAGATATAGAGAAAGACATTCCATTCTTATAACTGAGCTGTGTACAAAATGACAATGGAAAGTAAAGGTAGAAAGCCTGGTAGCAATTCCTTGCTGACCGAGGCTTTTTACACTGAATCTCTATTCTGATCTACAAATGTTCCTGCTTCTGCAGGCGCCGTCCCTCTCTCTGTCTTGGAGCTTCCGGTGCTTTCCCAAGCTTGCTAGAACGATCTACAGGCACACCTTCTTCCTCGCATCCGCCTTAAAATGAAAGAAAACTATGGATAGCGGCGTGAACTTGTAAAGTGATGAAGTAATCGACTGCTTAACCCTTTCTCTGAAGAATGCACTTTGTCTTTATAGAGTTTCCATGGTGAAAGGCGACTTCTCTCTCCTGGTTATACAGATGGGATAGCTTTAATTCCTGATTGATGCACCGGATAATTGTCACCGATAAAGCTGAATGTACTTTGTGACCGTTATCGGCTGTCAACTTAATTTGGATCCGATTGCCGTCAGCTTTCTGTCCCATCACTCTTAATTATCCTTTCACCCGTATGTGCCCACCATGATGCGCTGACCAAGTTGCGGCGATCCTTCTTGGGCGAATGTGTGAGAGCATGATCAACGCAAAGCCTTGCGGTGAAGTTGCGGTTGACCAATGAATTCTTATGATTGCAATCTTTGCATTGCGTTAACGCATATTCTGCACAAAAATATAAAGATCGACTGTTCTAATGCGTTGGACGCATGCGACCGCAATATTATAAAATTTATGCTTAATGGACGCAGTTTAACATATTTCATGAACGCAATCCAACCTTGTTTAAGAACTTAGCACTATGATAACGTGCATTTCTGTCCGTTATCAGCCTGTACTACAAGCAATCTCAGTTCTCTCAACTCCCGCCCATTGCACCGATTCCCAATAGTATACTTTTTTGTCGCACCAGAAACAGAGCCCTTTTTCTCTCTTCGACTAGAATTCAGCATCTGCCAGAGTTTCTCTTTGGTTATCGTTATCCAACGTTCCTCACAATGTGACTATCCTCATTGGAAATGTCTCTCCGGTCTTCCCTCCCTCTTTCAGTTCACTTCGGCCTAATATCTTACTCATATTTTCCATATTTAATTTTAAAGAGTTTGAATTTTGGATCTTACCTCTGTATGCTCACGCTCGTACCGCTTCGACCCATGCATTTTCTCTATCTTCCACACGCTATGCCAACAACAGCATTTGCACTAACCCGGTGGGATCCCAACACTCAACTTCAGCCTTTATCCATGGTGCCAAACCATTCATGAATGTCTCCTCAAGAACTTCGTTCGACGAATGAGGCAACGACACTAACTTATCAAATAGATTTCGATATGCCTCCACTGTCGTTTCTTGTTTAGTAGCCAAGAATATCCCATAGATCGACCCCTCTCTTAAAGATCGAAATCGCACTAACATTCTCTTTCTTCAAGTCTTCCCAGTCTTTGAATGACTCTCTGCCTTCCTTCGACCGGTACCAATCTAATGCGGCACCATCAAAACTCACAGCCACCATAGTCATCTTTTCGAATTTAGTCGACTTATGAATTTGAAAATAGCAATCTGCTCTAAATAACCAAGTGTCTGGATCACTTCTGCTAAACACCGACATTTCCACTTTCTTGAATTTAGTTTGGTCGCTACTCACATCTTCTCTGATGGCTTTCACTGAACTATTTGCTCCGCACCAATTATGGGTATTCGATCTTTCTGCCTCTTTTGTGACCTTTTCTTTTCCCTTGGCCATTTCTGTAACATAAGATATGTGCGTTGATGTTTTTCTGCTTGCAATCCCAAACTCTTAATGCTCTTCGCTATTGATGCCAAATTCTCCTCTATGGTTGGCAGTTTCTATATTTCAACTCTGAATCCAAAGATCTCTTGTTCTAGTAACTCTAGTTTCTCTTCAAAACGTTTCTGAACCATGATTGCTCAGGTGATTGCTCTGATACCAATTTGTTAGGAAACTGATCCTTAAAAGGACTTTGATTAACGTAATTGGTCGACACAACAACTAAACGATGAATGAGTTCTTCATTAAATTATAAGAGTAAAAAAAGACTAAACGATCACTTACAATTTCTATTCGATCATTTACTAAATCTAAATGATTGTTTATAAGTTCTACATAATTGCTAAGTAATACTAAACGATCACTTACAAAATACTCCGCGATCGCTTACAAACTATTACACGATCGCTTACCAGATTCTATATGATCACCTAGCCAATGCTATCCGATCACCTACCAAATGCTACAGATCGCTGAGCTCTGCTACATGATTGCTTAGCTCCGCTACATGATCGCTTAGTAGAAGTAGATCATGAGCGACACACTACGATGATTTCTCCACGATAGAGACTTCTGAACTTCGACTCTCGAGAGCTCTCCTTCCTCACTCCTGATATTCAGACTTCACTCCCCTCCCTTATAGTCTCTTTCCTTTTTAAATCTCAACTTCTCCCAACAGAATTGAAAGTAATCCTTAACCGATTCAACCGTCGAGTTCTCCTTATTTCTTTCATTCTTTCTTTTTTGATATTGCAACATAATTGGAGGCCTATCAACTTTTTAAAAAGTAAATATAAAAGTTACTTCTTAACCCTGTCTGATGATTATTATTATGGAAGTAGTGAATCTGAAGTAGATGTTAGAGCACTTGTCAGTAACATCTATTTAGCTCTCGAAAAGAGTTATATTTATGGCTTTAACTTTCCTATATTTGGGTAATCTTTATGCTTTATTTTTCTTATTTTGTAGGAGAATGATAACGGGTATAAATGTATGTTATTACAGCGCATATAATAAAACAACGAGGGAATGCAACGGTAAAAATATACAATATCATGTCCAAAAGCGTTAAACTGAGAAAATTGCGATCGCTTGCGAGCATCGCATAAAAGTAGCTAATTTACTTATTTTGTGTAGGAAAAAAGTGTTGGCACAAGTAAAATTGCGATCCAAGGAATTAGGCGTCTGCACACATTGAAAGATTGTGATTGCAAAGTCATGCGATCATATGCGATTGTGAGAAGTTGCTCAAAAAGATGGCCGCATAAAGACTACACATCAAGGTGACAACATAATAAATCATGATGGGACGGAAAGCTGATGACGGTCGAATCCGAATTTAGTTGACAATCCGTTAAAGCCACACTGTAGCAAGTACACTCAACTTTCGGTGACCATTAATCGACGCATCAGAGTAGGAGATTTAATGACCGCCCATCATTGCAATCATTAGAGAGAAAATCTTCTTCACCTTGAGCTCTATAAATACCGAAGGCCACCATTGTTAACAAGTTAGATCATATACAAGATAGAAAGCCGTTAGTCTGTTCATAGTCATACTTATACTTAGAAGACGAAGATGAGCTAAAAGAAGAAAACGTCGAGAAATCATTCCTGTACAGCTCAAAAGACTACTGGGAAGCGCTACAAATGGAGAGAGGGCCAACACTTGCGCAAGCAAGGATATTCATCTAGGCAGAGTTGGAGTGAAAAGACGGTGTAAAAGACCATGGGAAGCAAGACATTGCTACCGGGTTTCTTATCTCTACATTCTATTGCTATTCTGTATTTTGCATTTAATTTATAGACAATGGATTCTCATTTCGACTTATGTTCAATCTCTCCATACTTCGTATGAGTAGCTAAATTCCTAAATTGGTTGAGAAGTACTTAGCTAGCTTGACCTAAGATTTACACCTCATGCAATCATCTTGTCTTATGTATGCGTCATTCGCCCTTTAGAGATACTTGAGATAGTAGTCTAAAGAAAGAATCTAGACTTGAGAGAGTCACATTAGAATCTAGACTTGAGAGAGTCAGATTAGAACCGCATAAGCAAGAGATAGAAACTTAGACACACCCTAGAAATAGGATATGATAGTATGCGGTCACCTTGTGTATGTGTGCATCATTCATCATCGTATAGACAAGAATAGAGGCTTAGACATAAGTCCTATCGACATTTTTGTATACATCTCATGCGTCCTAGAAATAGGAATTATGGCATTTGCATTGAGAGATGACATGCTGTTGTTTGTATGTAGCATGATCACATAACTTGAATGCAATCTTAGGAAGTGTTAGCTAAACTCCTTCTCAACCCATTCATCGCATACTCATTGTAATTCTTGATTTCATCAACTATTTATTCGAAGTCCATCGCATAGTAAATATACTTAATCAACACACCATCCAACTTAACTGTTGCATATTAACTCAGTAGTCCCTATGTTTGACCCTGGACTTACCAGGAAACCTAGTAAGGCTTATACTTGGATCTTATTAGGAAAACTTTCATGTGCAACGCATAGCACATCACCATAACTTCACATCATAATCACATCACATTTACAGCACATTAAGTTTTTGGCGTCGTTGCCGGGGACTACGACAGTACATATTGCGCTAATAGTAAACCTTTTGATTTTCTTTGCAGCTTTCGACCTCTGTGCACTGCCACTCCTTCGGTAAGGGAAGAAGCAGGTGTCGCATGAGCGAAGGACACGTTCCTGAGCCGAACTACGACCCAGAGATTGAAATAATGTTTCGAAGAAGACAGAGAGACAAGCACCGACAACAACGAGAGAGAAATCACATAATGGTAAAACAACCAGAAGAAAGAGCCGCAAACGCGAACAACATCATGGAAAAACCCATTCTTCTGGAAAACAATCGCAATAGACCTATTCAGGACTATGCATCGCCTAACCTCTATGATTTCTCCCCAGAAATCATGATGCCAGCTTTGGACGGATCGATGTTTGAGATGAAGCTGGTTATGTTACAAATAATTTAGACAGTCGGACAGTTTGGTGGAAGGCGTGGCGAGGATTCGCATGCCCATCTCCGGAGTTTTATCGAAATTTGTAACACTTTTGTGTTCCCAAACATCTCTTCTAAAGAAGTTCGACTAACGTTGTTCCCATTTTCTTTATATGATCAAGAAAGGAAATGGGCATATTCTCTCGAACCAGGGGAGATAACGTCGTGGGAACAAGTAGAGAAGTTCATGAAGAAATACTTCCCTCCAATTGAGGCATTGTGAATATGATAAAATAATGGTGTATATTGCAGTGGTGATGTATGAGTTGTGCATGTATGTTTTCCTAGAAAGATCCAAGTATAAATCCTTCTAGGTTGCCTGGTAAGTCCAGGTTAAACACAAGGACTATGGAGACAGTATGCGACGATGATTTCTGATTTCTTTGTAGTAACAAATAAAATAATGAGTTGGTTGGTATGTTTGTTTAGAATAAAAATCCTATGCGGCGGAATTGAGAAAAGAGTTAATACAACGAAAGTTATAATGAATATGTGGGGAACAGGTTGAGAAGGGATTTAGCTCGCACTTCCTGAGATTGCGTTCAAGCTATGCGATCATGCTACACACACACAATAGCAAATCATCTTCCAATGCAAATGCCATAGCTCTTATTTATAGGATGCATGTGATGTATACGATGATGTCGATAGGACTTATTCCTAAGTCCCTATTGTTGTCTATGCGATGATAAATGATGCACACATATACATGGTGACCGCAGACTATCATATCCTATCTCTAGGGTGCATGCGATGCGTTAATAGCAAGCAGAACTTATTCCTATGTTTCTATCTCTTTCTTATGCAGTTCTAATCTGACTCTCTCGAGCCTAGATTCTAATATGACTTTCCTAAGCTTAGGTTCTATCCTTAGACCATCCTCCCGAGCATCTCTAAAGGACGAATGATGCATACATAATACAAGATGATCGTATAAAGTGAAGATCTCAGGTTACGCTAGCTAAGTGCTTTTCAACCCATTCGGCAGTTTAGTTACTCATGTGTAATGTAAAGAGAGTGAGCAGATGTAGAGATGCAAATTCCATTTTATAAATAAGATAAGAATATAGAATAGCAATGAAAAATAGGGATAGAGAGCCTGGTAGCAATGTCTTGGTTCCCAAGGCTTTTACACTGTGTTTTTCTCTACTTTGCCCAAAAGAATGTTCTTGCTTCCACAAGAGTCGATCCTTTCTCCATTCTCAATGCTTCCCGGCACTCTTTTGAGCTAACCAGGATGATCTTTCAGCATCTTCTCTCTTCACTCACCTCTGCCTCCTAAGTATAAAAATTACAGACTACGTTTATCTATGAATATGGCAAAGAAGAACTCCAAAATTCTGAGCAGCTAAAAACTGGAATAGAACCCCTTTAACGAAGGTGGCCTTCGGTATTTATAGAGCTTCAAAGTGAAGAGCTTTTCTCTCAAATGACTGATGGGATGTCATTAATTCTCTGTCTGATACGCCAATCAATTGTGATTTATTAAGCTTCTCTCTTCACTTGCTACAGTGTGTAGTTAACGGCTTATCAACTAAATTCAAATTCGATCGTCATCAGCTTTCTATCCCATTGTGATTTATTAAGCTTTCACCTTGATGCACAGTTGATAACGGGCAAAAATGCACGTTATCATAGTACTAAGATCTTAAACAATGTTGGATTGCGTTGATGAAATATGTTAAATTGCATCCATTAAGCATAAATTTTATAATATTACGGTCGCATGCGTCCAACGCATTAGAATAGTTGATCTTTATATTTTTGTGCAAAATATGCGTTAAAGCGATGCAGAGATTGCGATCATAGGAATTCACTGGTCAAATGCAACTTCACCGCAAGACTTTGCGTTGATCGTGCTCGCAAACATTCACCCAAGAAGAATCACCGCAACTTGGTCAGTGCAACATGGTGGGCGCATCCGGGTGAAAGGATAATTAAGAGCGATGGGACAGAAAGCTGATGACAGTCAGATCCAAATTAAGTTGACAACCGATAACGGTCACGAAGTACATTCAGCTTTATCGTAACAATTATCCGGTGCATCAATCGAGAATTAAAGCTGTCCCATCTGTACAACCAGGTGAGAGAAGCCGCCTTTCACCATGGATTCTCTATAAATACCAAGTGCATTCTTCAGAAAAAGGGGTTAAGCAGTCAATTAATTCACCACTTTACAAGTTCACGCCTCTGTCCATATTTTTTTTTCCATTTTAAGGCAAATGCGAGGAAGAAAGCTGTGCTGATAGATCGTTTCAGTAAGCTTGGGAAAGCACCGGAAGCTCCCAGACAGAGAGAGGGCTGATACTTACGGAAGCCGGAATATTTGTAGATCAAAATAGAGATTCAGTGTAAAAAGTCTCGGTCAGTAAGGAATTGCTACCAGGCTCTCTACCTTTACTTTCCATTGTCATTTTGTACTCAACTCAGTTATAAGAATGGAATTTCTTTCTCTATATCTTTTCACTCTCTGTTATTCATGCATGCGTAGCTAAATTAGTCGAATGGGTTGAGAAGCAGTTAGCTAGCATAATGAGGGAATCTTCATTCTGTGCGATTATCTTGTTTATGTATGCTTCATTCGTCTATTAGAGATACTCAGGAGAGTAGTCTAAGGACAGGATCTAGACTTGGAAAAGTCAGGTAAGAATCTAGGTTTGGAAGAACTAGATTATAATGCATACACGGGAGATAGGCACATAGGAATGAGCACTATTTGTTATCAACGCATCGCATGCATCTTAGCGATAAGATATGATTGTATGCGGTCACCTTGCTTTCATGCATTTTGCATCAACACATAGGACAAGAGTAGAGACTTAGCGATAAGCTCTATGGACACTTTGCATTCAACACATGCGTCCTAGACTTAGGAGCATCACATTTACATTGGAAAACGATTGCTATGCATGGTTCTAACATGATCGCATATTCTGACGCATTCCCGAGTTACGCTAGTTACAGATCTTCTCAACTCGTTCATTGCATACTCATTGCATCTATCAATGCAGCTGTCTTTCTCAAATCTGCCGCCTTTATTTACTTCTTTTTCATCAACTCAACAACACACCCAACACTTTATTTATTTACTTGGTTACCACAATGTTTTCATAAACATTACCAACACAACTATTTTCACAAGTCCCTGTGTTCGACCCTAGAATTACCAGGAAACTCAGGGGAATTTACACTTGAATTCCGCTGGGGAAACTTGAGTGCACAACGCAATCCATCAACGCATATCATCCATATTTCCACCACATAAAATAATGCATCAAGTTTTTGGCACCGTTGCCAAGGACTTCGACAAAATAGTTTGTTAACCATATTTTTTGTGATTTCTTTGCAGAACTCTCAATCCCTGGCAAACTACGACTTGGAGATTGAGAGAGTGTTTCGAAAGAGGCTAAGAGACCGCCAACAGCAACCACAATCCGATAAAGAAGAGATGGTGGAGCAGCCTGGAAATGGAGCACCAAATAACAACAATGTCATGGCAAATCTGATTATGTTGGCAAACGATCGCAATCGGCCCATTAGGGACTATGCATCACCAAACCCTTATGATTTCTCTTCGGGAAACATGAGGCCTGTCCTCGATGGAAATAGATTTGAAATGAAACCGGTGATGCTGCAGATGATCCAGGCTGCAGGTTAATTTGGAGGAAGGCGTGGTGAGGATCCGCACGCCCACCTCCAAAGTTTTATTGAAATCTGCAATACTTTTGTGTTCCCGAACATCTCTGTTGAAGAAGTTCGACTAACATTGTTCCAATTTTCTCTCTGTGATCAGGCTAGGAAATGGGCTTAATCGCTCGAACCAGGAGAGATCACTTCTTGGGAGCAGGTGGTGGAGAAGTTTATGAAGAAGTATTTTCCACCTATCGAGAACGCAAGACGAATGAAGCTTATTACTAATTTGGAACAAGACATGGATGAATCACTCAGCGATGCATGGACGAGGTTTAAAAGGTTGGTCCGGGATTGTCCGCATAATGGATTACAAGACTGCCTGCAAATGAAAATTTTCTATCACGGTTTGAACCTCGCTTCGCAGACCGTTGCCAATGCGGCAACCACTGGTGGTCTACTTGACAAAACTTACAATGAGGCGAAGAATATCCTAGAGCGCATCTCCAAGAACCATAAAGGCTGGAAGGAGAGTGACCAGAGATTGAGACTTAAAGATTCTGATGCAAACAACGATGCTATTGTTTCATTACAAAACCAAATGACCCCAATGATGATTTTGATTCAAGGAATGGCGATCAGTAGCCCAAAACCACAAGGTGGGCAAATCAATGGAATAAGTCAAAACAACAGAAGGTGTGCGACTTGCGGTGATGGGCATGTGATGGAAGATTGCCCGCAAAATCCACAATCCGTATATTTTGTAAAGAATAATCCCTTTTCAAACACGTACAACCCTGGGTGGAGAAACCACCCCAATTTTGCTTGGAAGAATCAACAACAAAATTAATCTGTGATGCAAAAAGAAGGGCCACCAGGATTCTTCCAACGCAATAACGGTCAATACAACAACCAAGCTAGTAGCTCACAACAACCAACACAATCTTCTTCTCTAGAGAGCCTATTGAAGCAATATATAAAGAAAAACGAGACAGTGCTTCAAAGTCAGGCTACGTCCATCCGCAACCTCGAATTGAAAATGGGCCAGATTGCGAATGAGCTGAAGAGTCGACCGCAGGGGGCGCTGCCAAGTTCAACCGAGCTTCCATGCAACCCATGGGGATCAGGAAAGGAGAAATGTCAGGTTGTGACATTGCGCAGTGGAAAGATTATGGAAGGAGAAAAGAAGGAGCAGAATAGATCAACTTCCATCGCAATTGAGCCTAAGATTGCGATAACACAAGAGGAAAGAGAAAATGAAGTAGTAGAACTTGAGGTTGCGTCAACCTCAAAGTCTAATGAAACGGGAACCGTGAAAGTTCAGTTACCACCCTTCCCACAGAGACTAAGGAAGAAGAAAAATGAAGAGGTATAGTACCAACGCTTCTTATCTATGTTAAAACAATTACATGTTAACATTCCTTTAAGTGAAGCAATTGAGGAAATGCCTGCCTATGCCAAGTTTCTGAAGGACATGGTAACTAAGAAGAGAGGCACTGGAAAATTTGCCACAGTGGCATTAACGCAAAGTTCCAAATCCATAATCCCACCGAAGATGAGCGATCCTAGGAGTTTACTATTCCTTGCTCCATAG